>NC_085878.1:44297487-44312487 GCF_034702125.1 Engraulis encrasicolus
AAATCGAGGTTGGAAAAAAAAAAAAAAACATTAAAAAGTCTGGGGAAGAGAGATGTCTGAGTAGGTCAGGAGGTGCATGAATGGATGATTGGTGTTCCATTTGGGTAGTGTTGAGTTGGCGAGGCTGGAGGTGGCAGTGAGGATGGAGGGGTAGCCATATTGTGTGCCACCTGGTCGCAGGGCTGTGCCAGGTTAAGGTGGCGTTTGGGCCTATAACACTGCCAGGATGCCAACCTCCCTTCTCATGCACAGGTGCCAGTGCTGGGGGTGGGAGGTCGTGCCGACCGCTGAGGGCAGGTCTGCCATGCGTTGGCATTGCACACTAACACAGACATTCTCACATATACAGTACATACCCATGCATAGACACAAAAACACACCCGTTTACACTCAGTCACATACACACACACACGCATGTATATGCAAGCTTTCATGTACGTACATGTGCATGCCTAGGTCGCCTGTGACGGTACATATGTCATTTACAAATAAAGCCGTCTGCGTGTGTCGTATGGTTTTTACAAACTGCGCACGTACCCTGGAGAGTGTGTTTGTGTGTTCACGCTAGTGTATTTGTGTCTTCCCTTCACACACATTTCCTGGGTTTCAAAAGCTTGATGGTAAGGGTTTTGGCTTCCTGTGATGTGGTAGGGATTAGCGCACTCTGGTGGCCAAGAATTAGAATGGCACCTGTGTGTCTGTGGACTGGACTGAGTTGGGGGTCAGAAAATAGCACGCACAACACCCTGTAACTCTGTTGGCTTTGACCGGTAGGGAACACAGCAGGCAGGGACACAATTAGCACACAATTATTGGTGTTATGTTGCATGTTACACGCACACACACACACACACGCACACAGTCTTTGTTGTTTTTGTGCTGACTCGTCTCCTCTCCTCTCCTCTTGTCTCTCCTCTCCTCTTCTCTCCTCTCCTCTCCACATCTCCTCTCTTCTCTCCTCTTCTCTTCTGCAGTGTTCTCTTTCCCAGTGGAGGAGGGCCTGATGGGTGTCAACAAGCCCATGCCCAAACAGCTGTGGGAGGCCAAGAAGGTGAGACCAGTTCACATGGTGCTCTTCAAAAAAGTGCCTCCAGCATGCAATATGCGGGATGGGCGTGAAGTCCTTTTCATAAAGGAATCCCTTTGTAGTAATCTAGAAGACATGTCCTCTTTACAAGACTGCCATTGAAACAGGATTGCTTTCTGTTTTATTAGAAATGTTTATAAATTACTGCAATTTGCAGCACATCTAAGTTGCCATTGCGCTACGTTCATTCTGGGTAAAAGTGACATGCTGATATCATTGATTGTGTCTATGGGCCTGGATAAGATGCATCCGGATGATGTCCCTTTTTACCACAATGTCAGATTCCAAGTTACTCACCTCGAACTTAAAGATCAATTAAGGCAAGGCAAGGCAAGTTTATTTGTATAGCGCATTTCATACACAAGTGCAACTCAATGTGCTTCACAAAATTAACAAATGCAAAAAGAAAGGAAACAGGGAAGAAAGAAGGAAATACATTTGAGTCAAAGAACATTTAAAACATTAAGATAAAACATAAGGTAAAAAATAAAATAAACCTAAAAATAAAAAATAATAAGTTAAGCTCGGGGAAAGCATCTGAGAACAGCTTTGTCTTGAGTCTAGATTTAAAGCTATCAATATCATCTGGAAGCTGGTTCCAAAGCTTTGAAGCATATAAGCTAAAGGCTGCCTCTCCACACTTTGTTTTGACTTTTGGAATCACCAGCAAATTCTTCTCCGTTGAGAATTAAGTATTTCTACTACAATGTTTTGCTTGTTTGTTTCATATACATTACAAGACCAGTGGCATAGAAAATTATTGTGGCCTGGAGGTGGATGTTGGATGGGTGTGTTTTTAGATGAAATATGACATCTGTTTAAGTGCTAACTGCTGTCCTGCGTGTTCCTATCCACAGGTCCAGTCCATGTCCTCACGCCCTAAGTCATGTGAAGTGCCTGGAATCAAGTAAGTGCCATACAGACCCAAAGTAGTGGATCATGCCTGAGCAATGCTGTATCTTACATTCATGGGCATTTTTATTGTTTTTTTTTGTGTATATTATTTTATTATATGATTATATTATTATAAAATTATGGAGATGAATAAAGTAAAGTGTGTGTGTGTGTGTGTGTCTTTGCGTGCGTGTGTGCACGTGTGTGTGTGCGCGTGTGTGTTGTGTGTGTGTGTGTGTGTGTGTGTGTGTGTGTCTTTGTGTCTTTGTGTCTTTGTGTCTTTGCGCGTGTGTGTCTTTGCGCGTGTGTGTCTTTGCGCGTGTGTGTCTTTGCGCGCGTGTGTGTGTGTGTTCAGCATTTTCCCGTCTCCGGAGCAGACGTCGATGGGCCTGTCGCACTACCAGGGCTCCCTGAACACGGGCGGCTCTCTGCCAGACCTGAGCAACCTGCACTTCCCGTCGCCGCTGCCCACGCCGCTGGACCCCGAGGACGGCAGCGCACAGCAGCAGCACCACCACAACCTCAGCGGCGGCAGCAGCACCGGCAACCTGCCCGCCGCCATGATGCACCTGGGCATCGGAAACTCCCAGGGTGAGGGCCAGAGATACCTATACCTATATACTCCTGCCTGTGTGTGCGTATGTGTATGTGTTCCATCAGACCTAAAGTAAATGCTGAAAAGACCATGATGCACCTGGACATCTGTGAGGGTCTTAGTGGAGTGTGTGTGTGTGTGTGTGTGAATAGGGCGAATGTTTGCCCATATTCAGTTTCAAAACACACACACACACACACACACACACAAACACACTCGCACACTCGCACACAAGCTCCTACAGGCAAAAAAGTGGTATATTCTGAATAAAGCATTTGTGCAAAGGCTGTTCTCGTACAAGTTCAATCTGTGTGTGTATGCGTGTGCGCGTGTTTGTGGGCTGTGTCAGTGTGGGAATGAGAGCAGCTGCTTTTCTTGGATGAAGTCGGTGTGAAAGACAGATTCTCTGTCCTCTTTGCTTCTCTCCTGTTTCTCCTCTCCCCACCCTGTGTGCAGTATTCTGTCTTTTAGCCTTTTCATGTGTTCATCGTCACTCTGTCTGAAGTTATTGGTTACTCCTTATTTCATCAGCTCTTTCTCTCTCTCTTTCTAGTGTGTGTGTGTGTGTGTGTGTGTGTGTGTGTGTGTGTGTGTGTGTGGTGTGTGCGTGCGTGTGTGCGCACGAGAGAGCCCTCGAGTATCTGTGTGTGTTCCCTCGCTGTCTGGCAGTGCACCAGTATCCAAGGCCAGATCTGACCCTTGAATGTGGTGTGTGTGTGTGTGTGTGTGTGTGTGTGTGTGTGTGTGTGTGTGTGTGTGTGTGTGTGTGTGTGTGTGTGTGTGTGTGTGTGTGTGTGTGTGTGTGTGTGTGTGTGTGTGTGTGTGTGTGTGTGTGTGTGAGAGAATTGCTCGAGAGCAAGCAACATTAAGAGTGTGGATATGTAATAAAAAACGATGTGGAGAACGCAGTTGATCATAATTTCCACTATGCGTCATGGCTCCCAAGAGGGATATCAGGCAGATCATGTTTTATAGTTTATGGATCTGGCCTGGCCACTAAGCAGGCCTAACAACCCCTCACTCTTTCTAATCTCTGTCTTCCTCCTTTTCTTCCCATCACTCTCTCTCTTCTCTCGGTTCTCTCTTTCACTCTTTTGCTCTCGTTCTCTCTTGCTCTCTGCCATTCTCTCTGGCCCTCTCCCTTTCTATTCTTCTCCCTCTCTTGCTCTCTCTCTCTCTCCCTCCCTCCAGGTCTCTCCGCCTCCCTCAGCAACCCCTCAATCCAGGCGTCGCTGGCCAACTCGCAGCTGCACTCGTCCCTCAGCAATCCCTCCATCCACTCGTCCCTGCGCCTCTCCTCGCTGTCCAGTCCTCCGGCTGGGGGGATGAGCAGCTCGCCACGCCGTCGCCCCGCACCCATCAGCCCCCTCACGCTCTCGCCAGGAGGAGACCAGAGGAGGAGTCTGGGCAAGCAGCTATCGCCAACCATGTCGCCCTCACTGTCGCCCATCACACAGGTAACACACAAGCCTGTGCACACACACACACACACACACACACACACACACACACACACACACACACACACACACCTATATTCACATATAAACAAATATGAACACCTTTTCTTGCGTGTATTGCTCTGAAGGTCATGACTACAAAATCCTTCGCCCTAGTTGTGGTATGAACTGGTTGGTCAAAGCTGCTTGGAGCTCGATAGTACTTCCTGGCGTCCATGGTTGTTGTGGGCCAATTATTGTTAGTTACACCGTGTTTTCCACAGAACTTTGTTGCTTACAAGTGCTACATAAAGTAAACTGGTTTCCGATGGACGGACTGACGAGTCACTGCGCGTGACTAAAAATGCAATGCCTTTTCCAATCTTTTCTCTCCTCCATTCACCTTCCTCAGGGCGTCCCGCTGGACACCAGCCTCCCTATGGACCCTCCTCCCCCCTACCCCCTCTACAAGCAGCAGCAGCAGCAGTCCATGCAGCACCAAGGCATGCAGCAGCAATCCCAGCATGCAGTGGGGCAGGGGCGGGGCCAGCAGCAGCAGCAACAGCAGCAGCAGCAGCAGCAGCCGGTGTCCCCGCTTCACAACCTGGCCAACATCGACTTTGCCTCGGCCCTGGTGAGTAGCAAGCCCTTAGGTGGACAAGCCTGGCCAACCTTACAGTCGGCCCAATTTGGCACCAATGGAAAAAATGAACTCTGCTCATAAGATATCAGCCACCAGTCTGTATGCATTATGATAATATGCAGTATCTTCTAATCTGAATACTTGGCGTTTCTTGGGAGGTCTTTGGCTAACAAAATTCCATGAATGATTTTGATATAACAGGCTAGAATAAAGTGGAAAAGCAAAACGTCTGCCCATGAAGTCCCTCTGCATATGCTCTTAAAGGTGGATGATTTCACAAATTAAAACTTATCTTTCTAGTATATTTGGATCAGATGACCAAGTGAATTCGCCAAAGCAAACCTACTTTAGTCTCTTGAGAGAGGTCTATCTATGGTCAATATGTCTGCTTGTTCTGATCTATTCGAGAAAGTTTGGTGAAAATAGAAAAGTCCTCTGATACTTCGAGGTTTTACGGAAAGCATAACCATAAAAAGACTTCCACAGAAGGCTTCTACAGAAAGACTGGCTTGTTTTTTTTTCCCCTGTGACTGTGTGAGAACGGACCCTCTTAACCAAACATGCAGAAACACAGACATGCACACACATCTTCTGACCACACTGTTGTTACTGACTCACTAAGCTTTCTTAGTGACCACCCAGCAAAGCAGACGAAGGATGGAGTGTGTGTGAAAGATCATGCCGGAGTTCAGAGGGAAAGCGGTTGTCAGGACGCACTGCTGACGTTAGATACGGCCCATTGCTTGTGGTGATCAGTTTGAGGGATCGCTGGGGAAAGCCATGATTTTTCCACAGGCCTCAAGCCAGGCTTTGGAAATTATATTAGGACCGTAGCATGCAAACGATTTGGTACTGCCTCCTTAACGCACACACACACGCACTCTCACTATTTTTTGTTTCTTTCTCTATTGCTTGGCTTGTACAGAACAACATGGGAGCGTTCTTTAGCGACCCCTTCATGGATGCACAGTTCTCTGGACGACAGACAAAAGGCATGAACTACCAGGTAAGTCGAGTTGGTGTAGATGAGACATGGTAAAAGCTGTTGATATTTGGAGGCATTCAGCTGACAAAATGTATTCCCTGGCGTATTTCTCAATCGCACCTCACGGGATCGTGTGAAACTATGTGCTGCAGCATCAATATCACTCATCAGTTGCACTGCGTCTGTTTTTGTGATTCAACTGGTTGCAGTGATGACGTGTAGTGTTCACAATCTAGATTCAAAATGTACATGTTGACTACTATAAGTGGAGAAATCGCGTACAGACCGCAGGAATAGACCCAGAATAGATTACTCCACAATCACTCCACTGATCCCCTGTTGAGAATTGAGATGGACCACATAAGGCTCATTGACGTCACACTGTGACAAAAGGAGGAGGAAAAAATGGCCTCTTTGAATGTTACAGCAGGTTGCATACTAATAAGACCTTAATGGGACAATTTCTGTTGCGCTTTTCTTTTGACCTTAGGAATTACCTTGTGGAGTGTAGACACTAGAATTTTTTTTAACTTTCTGACAAATAATAAACTGGTGTAAGATGGAGAGCTTAGCACTTTCCTAACATATTCTGCAAGAAAACCCACATCCACTTGAGAGGCACTTGCAAGACACTGTAATCCATTTAGCATGAGCAGTTTGGTATGCTTGAGAAAAACGGTAGGTAGGAGTAATTTCCCTATTGATGACACTTAAATTTAGCTGGCTTGTGAAGGTGATTGACGAACTGGAAAAGCGTTGCATAGTGACCCCTTGTGTTTCCCCTGCATAGTGCATAGTATAGCACCACAGAATGCATATTGAGGACCACAAATTGATCAACAGCCACACATACTGTACATGTCAATGTGGATTTACACACACAATACTGGCCCTGGCCTGACGTTTTTTGCCTGTCGCACCACGCAATGCTTACATGGTCTATGGGAAACACGGTGGCACTTTTAAATTCCCTCCTATTCTGTCACGGGACCAATTTGGTCTGCTGCAGAACACCATGAGGGATAGTCCTTATTCAATTTTCCTATTTAATGAATCATTTAAGCATGTGCTGGTTTAAATTATACTTGGTACTCCTCTAACTTCTCCCCCCTGTTATTTCAGCAGGACCAGATTGGTCTACTGGAGAACGTCATCACGATTTTGCCCAATAACTTTGCCTGTTAATCTCTCATTTCTCATCTCTTCTTGGTTGGCTTGTTACATGATAACTTAACCCATTTTAGCCTAAGCCCCTTTTGGGAAAGGATGCCCTCTGCCTATTAAATCCTAAATATCTCTGAAGCCCAGAAAATCATGACATGAGTTGCAATTGAAAGCTAGTACCCTCTTTTAGCATTGAATGTGTTAATTCAACTCTAACATACCCACATGTTTAATAAAAAGCTCAAAATGTGTCTCCAGGCTAAAATGGGTTAACTCGTAGTTGTTGCAAAGTGCTCCTTTAAATTCTTCTCCCTCCTGTGATTTCAGCAGGACCAGTTTGGTCTGCTGGAGATCGCCATGAGAGAGGCTTCAACTATTAATTACTCAGTAAGCATTGGCTGGCTTAAATGTTACTTGGTGCTTTTTTAACTTCTTTGGCCTGCTGGTGAAGTGCATGAAAGATTTTGCCCATGAATCTGTGATTTCAGCATTGGTTGGCTTGTTACTGTGACAAATTGACTCATAGTTGTTGCATAGTGTCCCCTTAAACTTCTTCTCCCTGCTGTGATTGTAGCAGGACCAGTTTGGTCTTCTGGAGAACGCCATGAGCTCCATGGGTGGGGGCTACGACCCCTCCTCCTCCTCCCTCTACTGCAACCAGGCGGCGCTCATGGGCCTCACGGGGAGCCATGGCAACCTGCAGGACCCCCTGCAGCTGCAGCGCTCCAACATGCTCTACAACAACTGTGGAGGAGGAGTGCCCAACATCATCCTCACAGGTACTACCAGGCGCAATATGCATTGAGCACACAGCTTGGGTTTAGTAGTGTTGCTTGGAGTGTTCCGCCTCTCTCTCGTTCTCTCTCTCGTTCTCTCTCTCGTTCTCTCTCTCTCTCTCTCTCTCTCTCTCTCTCTCTCTCTCTCTCTCTCTCTCTCTCTGTACCTTGATGACATTTATCTCTTCTCCTCTATCTACCTTCACCCGTCTCTCTGTTGTTGACATAGCATCACAGTTCTTTGATGATAATGACTTGAATCATAACATTAGCTTTAACATGACATGCTTTTTTTCAGCCATCTTCTAACATATTCACTTTCCCTCTCTCCCTCCCTGTCAGACGACTCCAACCCCAGCCTGTCTAAGGACATCAGCAGTGCGTTGTCGGCGGTGCCCGAGTGTTTTGACTCGGACGGCTTCCCCCTGGAGGACGAGCTGCGCATCGAGCCCCTCAGCCTGGACGGACTGAGCATGCTCAGCGACCCCGACATGGTCCTGCCCGACCCCTCCGTGGAGGACAGCTTCCGCAGCGACAGACTCTGAACGAGTGACACAGCACTCTGATGACCACGGGAAGGGGAAAGAGGATCGCTTATGGGGCTCGCGTCACAGTCACATGCAGACTCTGAATGAACAGCGCTCTACTAAAGGGTTGGGGGGTATTGGAGGGGGGGTGGCGTGGCACTTAACAATCATACACTTGCGCACAGTCCGTGGCTGACGGTTCCTATAGCGACAAACTCTGAAAGAGCAGCGCTCTGACTTTGGAAAATGGGGGACGATCGGTAATGGGGTCACTTCACAGTTACATACAATTCATACACTCGTGCACGGGACGCATGCTCGCACGTATTTACTCACCAACAGTCAAAGAAAATGTTACTCGCTTTCACACACTACTTGTGGACTTGATGGACTTGCATCGCATTTTGCCACACAAAGCATACACGCTTACAATCCTGTTTTTTTGTGTTTTTGTACATAGTTGGGATGTCATTATTACTAAAAGGGCTTCATCATGAGTCAATGACCTTGTTCAAAGGAGCACTTATACATCTTTTCATCTTTTTTTCTGCTATAGTTAGTCTGATGTGTATGAGTGTACACACGTTTAGTTTTTCTGTCACACACACATGCATGATCACACACAAACAGCACTGGCAGAAGCTCACATACACACTTGTAAAGAGGTGTAATAAGGGACTTTTTTGTGTATGTGTGTTTTGTTTTTGTTTCGTTTTGTTTATATACTTGTTTTTGTGTTGTCCCTCACGTATACAGTGCCCTCCATAATTATTGGCACCCCTGGTTGAGATGTGTTTTTTAGCTTCCAATTATTTTATTTTTTTTCTAAATAATATGGGACCTTAATGGAAAAAAGAGAAAAATCCAACCTTCAATACAAGTGCATTTATTCAGTGGGGAAAAAATCCCACATAAAGAAATAATTATTTGACATCAAATAATGTGTGTCACAATTATTAGCACCCCTGGTGGTAATATTTTGTACAACCCCCTTTTGCCAACAAAACAGCACCTAATCTTCTCCTATAATGTTTCACAAGATGGGAAAAGACAGAAAGAGGGATTTTCAGCCATTCCTCTTTGCAGAATCTCTCTAAATCATCCAGAGACCTGGGTCCTCTCCTCTGTACTCTCCTCTTCAGCTCACCCCACAGGTTCTCAATGGGGTTGAGGTCAGGGGACTGAGATGCCCATGGGAGGAGCTTGATTTTGTGTCTGGTGAACCATTTCTGTGTAGATTTGGTCATATGTTTAGGGTCATTGTCTTGCTGAAAGACCCAGTGACGACCCAGCTTCAGCTTTCGGGCAGAGGGCAACAGATTTTGATTTAAAATGTCCTGGTATTTCAAAGCATTCATGATGCCATGCACCCTAACAAGGTTCCCAGGGCCTTTGGAAGCGAAACAGCCCCACAGCATCACTGACCCACCCCCATACTTCACAGTGGGTATGAGGTGCTTTTCAGCATGCGCATCTTTCGTGGTACGCCAGACCCACTTAGAGTGTTTGTTGCCAAAAAGCTCAATCTTGGTCTCATCTGACCAAAGCACACGGTCCCAGTTGAAGCCCCAATACTGCTTGGCGAACTCCAGACGCTTGCGTTTATGATTGTGAGTGAGGAAAGGTTTTCTCCGTGCATGCCTCCCAAACAGCTTGTTGGCGTGTAGACAGCGCCTGATGGTTGATTTGGAGACTTTGTGACCCCAGGATGCTACTATTTGGTGTAATTCTGTAACAGTGAGCTTTGGAGATCTTTTGATTTCTCTTACCATCCTCCTCACTGTGCGTGGTGGCAAAATAAACTTGGGTCCTCGTCCAGGCTTGTTTACCACTGTTCCAGTTGTTTTGAACTTCTTAATTATTCCTCTCACAGTGGATATGGGCAGCTGCAGTTGAGTGGCAATCTTCTTGTAGCCTCTGCCTGACCTGTGAAGGTCGACGCACATCTGCCTCACTTGTATGCTGTGTTCCTTTGTCTTTCCCATGTTTAAGAGTGGATAAGAGAAATGGCCTCGGTGTCACGTCATATTTATACCCCAGGGAAACAGGAAGTGATGAATTACTAATTAAATGTTCCTACATACTCTGGTAAACTTTGTAAACTACTGTAGAAATGACATAAATGCTTCAATTATATTTATTTCCTGGGAATTGTTAAGGGTGCCAATAATTGTGGAACAGGTGATTTAATGAAAAATAATTATTTTTTAGTCAGGGATTTTTTTATTTTCTTACAATTCATTTGAGTTGAAGGCTACATTTTCCTACAATTTTCAGTGTGACAGTATTCTTCTGCAATAAACACTGAATTTATTTTAAGGCTTTTAACACATCTCAACCAGGGGTGCCAATAATTATGGAGGGCACTGTATAAGGTGTTCGATTTCCCTGAAAAATGTCACCACAGCAAAGCAATGGCGTCTCTGTCTCCCGCATCCACTGATCTCCCAGTGTGAAGGGTTCCCTCTTGCTCTTGCCTCTGCATATCTCTCTCTCGCGTGCACATCTCTCTCTCTCTCTCTCTCTCTCTCTCTCTCTCTCTCTCTCTATCTCTCTCTCTCTATCTCTATCTCTATCTCTATCTCTCTCTCTCTCTCTCTCTCTCTCTCTCTCTCTCTCTCTCTCTCTCTCTCTCTCCCCCTTCTTCCCACCATGACATTGGAGGCCACTACCCCAACAAGCACAGTGAAGATGAGTTGAAAAGAGACAAGTGGACATAACACCTGTTTGCAAGGCTCTCATCCCAAACCCTCTCCTGGCGAGGTCAGTGCCACCTGGCCCCTGTTCCCCTGTTCCCATGTGGCATGTGGGGCCCAAGCAGAGCGCAGGTCCAATGCTCAGCATCTGTTGCCCCTTGTGCTGGGTCCAGCACAGTGCAGTTTAGTAAGATGGTGAGCAGCAATCATGCAGAGAGATCGCTAGAGATCTCTACTTCGCTAATCAATCAAGTCTGTTGAGGCACAATCACATGCTCCTCAAGGTGTGCGGAGCATTATTTTGTTTGTCTTTGCAAAAAAATGATATATATATTGTAAAATATATTGTAGAAATTATGAGAGATTTAATGAAAAGTTTGCCACTTGACATATGCCTCACCATCACCGTCGGACAAGAATGTATTTCTTTTTTTTAGACAAATGTACACTTCATAAAAAGGGCAAACTGTTTACAGTGCGGAACAATACATAAAAAAGAAATGTGTAGATTGTAAAAAGAAAAACATATTTTGAACAATTTTAAAGAATCTAATCGGATGAAAAACACATCGAAGGTTTTTGGTACAAAGTCTGTTGTAATGCAAAAAAAATAGAAAAGCTTTGTATCCTCTTAGGTGTATTTTTTTACTCTTCAGCGGAGACTGGGAGAGGTGCGCTGAGGCGAACAGCCTCTTAATTGGCTGAGGCATCGTCCGTGGCAACTAATGCAGTGCACTGTCCCTCCCCAGTGCCTGCTTCACACACAGAATAAAAGGAACTATTTTACCTTTCTGCAATTATTATCTCTCTGTCTCATTGTAATGTAATTATATATATAATATAATATAAATGTAGTCACTTTTTTTCATTGTGTACTGAGTTGTTAATGCAGCTTGTTCCATGTCAAGTTTCCATGTCTTTGCAGACTTTTTATCTTTTTGGGGGGGATTTATTTTTTGTTTGTTTTTTTGTGTCTTTGTATTTCTGGTGGCATCAATAATTGTGGTGCAGGCTGTGTCCTTTGTGTGACGTAGTTCATGCTTTCCATTTTGTGTTTGTGTGAGACCGAGGCGAGAGCAAGGTGTGAGTATGAGCTGTTTGGAATTTGTGTTTGAGGGAGAGAGCAAGTGAATGAGTGAGTAGGGATCATATGTTTGTGTCCTTGTATGACTACATGTTGTAATACTACCCCGTCCGTTCCTCCTGGTTTCTTCTTAAACTTGATGAGATTGACCCCTTCATGGGGAAAAAACAGCTATGCACCTAATTAATAATGAACAAATTAAAGCTAAAGCAAAGCCAAAAAAATCATCATGCACAACAAGGGTCATATTTGACAGCCAGTACAACTGTTATAAAAGTCTAGTTAGACTATATAAATATAATCACCAATTGAAAGAAAGTTAGCGGTGGATTCATATGCATCTAAGCTCTCAATAGGTGGAAGTGAAAATGGACAATGAGATTGATTGACTAGTTGTGGTTAGACAGGGCTAACCCGCTCTTGTCAGTTGAGTGTGTGATGGCCTGATCCCTGTCCTTGTTCATTTTTTGTAGTCTTAAAGTGCACAGAGATCTTTAAAGTGGTCTCTCTCCGTCATACGTGTCCATGAGTCAGGGTTAAACCACTGGCCCCCTCCCCAAACATCCCTTCCCTTCCTTTACTTCCCGCACAGGCTTCAACTCTCTCCATGCGTCTGCTTGCATATGTTGAGTTCCGTTTCAGCCTCTCTCCCTGTGATGCCTTATTCCCCACTACTACAGTACCATTATGTTTTCACATTAGTTTGGTGTCCATGAGCTCTCCTTTTCTCCCTCATGTGCAGTTTTGGGTTTGACTGTGAGTCTGTTTGTTCTGTTCTGTTTGTTTGCTAAGAGGGTCCTTATCAGAGATGTTGGTAACAAATGTCTTTGTAGAAGGATTTTTTTCTTTATAAATTTCCTTTGGTCCTGCTTTTTTCTTGTTTGGTGTCTTACTTTTTTTAGTCCCCTTTTAAAATGTACAGTTCTGTTATTTAAAAAAGGTTTCTTGTCCACTAGTGTAACTACTCTTATTGTTTTTTTGTTTTATTTTTTTTAATATGCCATTTTAAAAATCATTGTCTTTTTCAGTAACAGCTTTTTTTGGTTTGTGATGTATGTTATAGTGCTTACATTTTTTGATTTAATATAAACAATAAAACTTGATACCATGTCATACCCATGTGATGATACTTACCGAATTGAACTAGTCCCTTGATGTTTCAAGCATGTCATGAAAGGCCATAGTGACATCAGGCCAAGGTGCCACCAATATCAATAGGCTATAGTTGCAATGGATAATCAGTAGGTTATTGCCGCTTTCAGGCTAAGTAGGGCAGAATGGAGTATGGTAGTATTGGTCTTGCCATACTAATTTCTTTTTTTCAGATGGTCTGGAATTCAGAAACGAGGGGGAACTCTACTGGAGTTTTCAATGGGCGTTTGAGTTTAACCAATTACTAACGTCTGGTCCTGACATCTAATCTGCTCATAATGGATAATTTGCTATGTTTAGCCTACATGAGACATTTAATTCTGAATTAACTGACTAATTCTGAAAAAAGCTTAATCCTGCTTTGAAAACGTCATGTAAACACCTCTTAATTCGGAATTAAAGGAAAAATCAAAGTAAACTTGAAGGAACTATTTAATTCGGTGGTGGGGGGAGACAAAACACACATTCGCTGATTGGTTGATTGTCTGGCAACAAGACCCAACCCAGGCATATAGATGGAAATGAAAAATAAACTTGAGATGCACTTGAGCAAGGCCAGACTAAAATACTACAATCAGAAATTATTAGGAAGGAGGGGATGGTTCACGAGGAGTTTCTTTTGGGATCAATATCGGGTACTGTCACTGGAATTACATGGGAAAGTGGCATGATTCTCAACTGTCTGGTCTATGAGCTGCGTACAGCTATTTATAGTTTGGCCTGCAGAGGGCAGTGTTGCAGCAGAACCGATGTCATCCAAATTCACAACAATAGAACGTAAGGTCCAGCCTAATTACACTATAATGTATTTACTGTCTGTATGAGAAGTAAGCAGTAATGGAATGCGTCCATATCAACCCCAAGCACACATCCAACTGGATACTGAATAGTCTACTCTCTATACAATGTACAGTACAGAAGCTCATACATCTCTGGCCATCTCTGAGCCATGGGTGGGGAAATAACAGTCTGAGAGTGAAAAATAATGTGTATGAAAGTGGCTTACATGTGAAACTAAATCCTCATAATGGGAGGGCAGTTACTCAAACTGTAAACGCAGTGTTGAGCACACCTGACATTATCTCGTGCTGGGAGAGTAGCCCTGGCATGCCTGTTCTGTGCTACACTGAGATTTGCTGCTCTGCATTGTGTTGTATTGCATGCCATGCCAATCCCCTGCGTGCGAGTGCAGAGAGTGAGAGAGAGCACCCTGTTATTACATGTAGAATGGCAGCAACATGATAAGAGCACATCATACCTCCTCAGCGGCTCTCTGGAATGCACCTACTGTTCCACACCTGACCCATTACCAGACACACAGTCAAGGAGTCAGTGTTAATTCAACTCTAAGAGAGTTGGCATAAAACGATGAGTTGATTCTTTAAGTGTTGAATTAACACTTTAGAAGTATTGTGCACTGTACCATGTGTTTTATGGGGTTTATTCTTCCATTAGACCTATAGTTGTATGTTACACTGTTGTTTTCTGTACTTCCCGTGTGTGTGCCTTTCTTGCTTTGAAATTTCTTGAACTTGAACTTGGTTTTAGTACAAATCACAGCACAAGACAAGACATCATGTTTTTCTGGGGCACTGTTTTTCATGATAGGCAGTAGACCACCAATGAAAGTGTTCTGCGTTCAGCCAGTGTAAGAGATATGGTGGGGGTTCTCTGTGTGTGTCTCTGTGTGTGTCTCTGTGTGTGTCTGTGTGTGTGTCTGTGTGTGTTTGAAAGAGAGACCGTGCGTGGTGATTGATGTAAATACATGTGTGAAGAAAAGTGCATGACTGTATGTTATGTTTGTCTGCCTGAGCCTGTCTGCACTTTACCCATCTCTCTCTCTCTCTCTCTCTCTCTCTCTCTCTCTCTCTCTCTCTCTCTCTCTCTCTCTCTCTCTCTCTCTCTCTCTCTCTCTCTCTCTCCCTCATATTAAATGACCTGCTCCTCTTTTGGAGAGT
>NC_085878.1:44317487-44319987 GCF_034702125.1 Engraulis encrasicolus
TTTACTAAATTATAGCATTTCTCTTCAAATGGAAAGATGTGTTTTATGAGCGAGCAAACGCCGATATTCTCTTGATACAACCACACACCATCTTTATCTTACTCTACCGTAAGACTTAAGGTGGTTAGGTATGAATTCTAAGCATATTCCAGTTTGTTTGGCATTGATCTTTAAAGAAATGCATCATGAAATGTTTTTGTGGAGTTGATTATTTCCATAAAATAGCTTTTTGTATAGGCGGGCTTAATGGGTACTAGCTGGGCTTAAATGGTACACCCCATTGAAATGCATGCAAGTTGGCATGCATGCTAATGAAAAATGCCTTTGAGGGACATAAAAATTGCTGTACAATCTCAAGTTGTATGTCAAAAAGGCGTAATGTAATGAACTAACAAAAATCAATAAGAAAAAATACATTTCTCTGTTTGGATGAAGAATTTTATGAAGTATATGAAGTAAGAGATGCTGTAATGTTTAATTGGGTTTTATGCATTATTTTTTGAGCAAATTTTACATTTTGGAAGAATATTTTGATCTGAAACCATTTATGCTATGTAGGCTACACTTTTTAAACTCAACTCACACACCTCACCAGGTATTCTGATAGAGAAATAACTATATGAGCTTATTTGGAACACAAGTGGGCTTAAATGGTACCAAAGGTACCATTTAAGCCCATTCAGACTTTTCACTTTTCTCGTAAAAAATCTTCATATTGTACTTTGAAATATTCATCAACTCAGTGATAAACATTGAGAAGAGAGGTAAATCTTACTATTTAAGAAATCATTTCACAAAAAATTGTGTGAAGATGATTGAAAAATAAAGAAATTTAGATTTTGGTGGGCTTAATGGGTACGCTTACCTTATATAACAGAATTGAATAGTTTAAATAGTTTTTCCTTCATGCTAGGATGATTGTTCTGACTCTCTTTCAGAACAAGTCCGACAGGCGGACAACAGATGCGTCCGTCTATGCCCGTTCTGAACCTTTTTTGCCCAAACGCCCCCTTGGCCTCCTCATAACCTGTCAAGGCAATTTATCAATAAGCCTACCATGTACTGTATAAGCCTGGATTTGAAAAAGTACCATAGGATTTCAACATGGGCAATTTACTGAAAAACTGTAATGCATTGCTGATTACATGTTACTGTCTTTTCAAAATAATCCCTTACACTACATTTAGCAATGTGGGGACCTAAGGCGAATTTAGCTTAGGGGGGCCATCGGTCCATCCCATATCACATTTTTTTTAAACATAAAATCTCTATTGTTTTTTTTTTTAATCACGATTTTTCATTTAAAAAAATAATAATTACAAACATAAAAAACAGGCAAACATTACAATGAATTACAATGAAACATTTCAATGAATAGGCTATTTGCAATTTTGCATAGGCCTACATTAAATAAACTAAAATGTGAAATTCTCTTTTCACTTTAATATGAGAGCAGTGATGTCCCCCCCCTCACTGAAGTGTTATTTCATGTGTGTGTGCATGATGCTGTCACCTATTTGAAGTGACGTTGATGTTGGATTTCATGGAATACTTTTAAATGCTGCTTTGGGAAGAAAACAGAGTAGGCGACAGGTGAACTGTATTTCTGTCAAAACAGTGGTTTGCAGGCGTTTGCGTTTTCACGTGGATATTGTCTTCGTGGACCGTAACAGACAAACCGTAAGTTCCATAAACTAATCAATGAGACATTGGCTACGTGTACATGATGTTTTTAAGTCCGATTTAATAAATGCGATTTAAATAGATCGGATTAAGAGTTATTTTGCAATGTGTATACATGGCACTTTCACTTAAATGCGATTAAACGTCTGGGGAAAATAAAGCATTGCGATTGGACTGAGGACGCACGTGCTGAGCGAGCCAAATAAGGCACGGGGGCGTGGTTCAATGCCACCGAGATGCAGGTCATCTTCCCCACGAAAATCGTTGCCTCAGGCGGACTGAAATCACAACATTTCCCCCTTTCTCCCTGGATCATTTACAATGCTACATTGGCTACCCTGTTAGCATAGAAAAACGAGTGGTCAAATGGTAATGTGGAGTAACTTTGTTGTGCTTCATTACTTTGTGGGGCACTTTTACATCAATATATGGAAGCCACAACATTTATAGTCGCTTAGGGACTTTAAATTAAGCAAAACTTTCATGTGAAAATCAACAGGAAGTGCCGCCATGTTTTTCTCACTGGCAAAGAGCTTTTGGTTTGCACGCATGAGCTCCAGGCCAAAACTGAGCGACTGCCACCTTGTGGACACAAGAGGGAATCACAAGAGGGAATCACAATTCAGAAACCCATCACGGGAGGGCGGACGGACGGACGGACGGAAGGACGGACGGACGGACACCAAAGCCTCTTATAGAGATGCGTGGGACGCATCTAAAAATACCACTCCATCATTTTGGGTTTGCAAGTGCTATTGCTGTGTGACAGCACATAGAAAAGTAATTCAGCCTTGTGTCCTCATGTTGAAGTTGAGGT
>NC_085878.1:44324987-44327487 GCF_034702125.1 Engraulis encrasicolus
TTGTGTTGATTTTCATTGACTGAGTTCCACACTATGCGAGCCGTGCGTGAATATTCAGGAGCAACCAAGAATCCAACTGACCTCTTCAGTGTCCTGCTGCTAAATGACTATCTGTATGCTCAGGTGATGTTTTACAATCATCTCCATAGACATATCTTACAGTTCTAATGACATCATAGTATTATGACATCATACCACTTGTCTCTCTCTCTGTCTCTGTGTGTGTGTGTGTGTGTGTGTGTGTGTGTGTGTGTGTGTGTGTGTGTGTGTGTGTGTGTGTGTGTGTGTGTGTGTTTTTGTGTGTGTTTGGCTTTTTGTGTATGTATGCGCTTGTGTGTGTGTGCGTCTGTGTGTATGTGCATGTATGGCTGTGCGTTCATGTGTGTACATATGTACATGCATGATTCTCTATTAGTGTGTGTGTTTGTATGCGCATGTTTGTGTACAGCAGGGGTGGGGAACCCTTTTTTTTCGGGGGCCACTTCAAATTCTACCAAAGGCCGTAAATGTCCTCCGAGTGTCGTACTATGATCACAAACCAGGATTTCCCCCTGCATTTTTATTTTTAGGCTTATATCGAAGTAGGCAGCCTCCTTTGAAACAGACCCCACCTTCTCTAGGTCCCCTGAATAATAATTTAATTGTATTGAAAATGTAATTTCTATGATTCCTTTACGAAATATTTCATACTTCACGTGAAGCTGCATTAAAATGATTAACATTATAATGATATTGGGGGCCGGATGAAACAGCCTTAAGGGCCGGAAACGGCCCTCGAAACATAGGTTCCCCACCCCTGGTGTATAGTATGAATGAGACCATGGGAGCAGAGATCACTGTGATGCTGGACAGCTCTGTTCTTTTCTGAAGCTCAGGGCCTCGTTTCCGAAAGGGCCTTAAGTACTACTTAACGCTACGTGCTACTTAAGTTCACACGCAACACCATCGTAGAGCTCACGGAGCGTTTCCCAAAGCCAACTCAGCAAAGAACCATCGCAGGTTGACATGTAACTCTAAGAGAAATCCACGAGTGGTCTGTAGTAGTCTTAACGCGCTAAGATTGATCGTAACGGCATGGCACAGTGGAGACACCCACAGGATATGAAGGGAAAAGAACAAACTTGCGCATAAGTTTGCTGTTTTAAGACGCGAGTGGCATGGCACAGTGGAGACACCCACAGGAAAAGAGGAAACTTGCGCCTCAAGTTGATGTTTTAAGACGGGAGTGTAAATATCATGGCACCACAGTTGACACTGTAACAAAAATAAGAAGGTTACATTAATTGTGTAAGTGTATGAAATAAAAGCAATGTGTTTGGAAAATATTTTACAGGCAGTAAAATAGTTCAGCTGTATTTGATAAATCAGGGCATTATTAAACTGTGATCAATCATAATTTGTGTGGGTGCTTTGTGAACAAGAACAAGGCATTCACACGCAAAATAAATAGGGGGCTTCGGCGACCAGAGGCAAGTGTGGTGATGTCGGAAGGCCACTACCGATACATTAAAAAAAAGAAAAACGGTCAGCAAGTCGTTGCGCCCTCTTTCATTTTCAAGTACCCTAAGAAAAGACACAACAGTTGTAGGCTAAGGGTAAATTATGACATAAAAAAGGCAGCGATGGGGATTTGTGTAGATTTTTTGTTTTAATAACAGCAGACTGCCGTGCAAAATGTTCCTCACAGTTGTTAAAGCCTTGAGTGCGCGGTACTTTGCGTGCCGCTCCCCAAATGCGCATCCCAAATTGGAACTCCTTGGCCTACTTGTCTTCTTAAACGGTAGCCAACTGCGCGCGCTTTGTCTGGTTTAACGGCGTAGCTCATGGTTTTGCATGATTTAATTGTGTGTGTGCATTTTATGTCATTTGCCAACAATAACTCCTGTCGATAGTTGCAAAGTGCTACAAATGTAGTCCCACCCTTATAGAAAACAACTTTTGATACTGACACACGCCTTACATTTTGTAAATGGTTTAGCAGCATGACGGCGCAGTTCACTCCGAGGACACTTCAGGAGCGTGTTCCATTCTCCACACTCTGCACTGTGTACTGTGATACAGTGCACTTTCCACCCTCAACTTAACGGCTAAATTTGAGGGTGAAGTGCAGGTCTAATTTACTTCTGTCTGATACACTTCACGGAAATGACAGAGTTTACCAACCGCCAATATACAATTCATCACGGAAGACACTGTTCCTTATGTTGACATTTTTTAAAAGTTACCCCTTTCTCTTATACACATGGCTATTGTCTTTTGAATCAAAGCTATGCTGTCATCACAGAGATTCGGCAGTTTGACCAATCTGACACTCAACCAGAGAGGAAACTACGTAACAAACATGGCGGCCGTTGAGTGCGAAAAGTGTACATAACTGCACACTTCAAAAAATGCCCGGTTTGAGGTTTACAGTACACTTCACCGCCGCGATTAGAAATGGAACCGCCCTGCGTACCCAAACACAGTGCGGGAAGGGCGGAAAGTACGAAGATTGGAACAG
>NC_085878.1:44332487-44339987 GCF_034702125.1 Engraulis encrasicolus
GTACAGTATGTGGATTTTCCCCCACTGCTAATGATACATACTGTAGAACCACAGATGGGTTTAGAAGGGCATCCAGTGTGGGCCAGGGCACCTGTAGAATGGCTCTTTGATTGAGTAGTCATTGTAGCAAAACAAAAACTGAATATAGAAAAGCTAAATATAATATAAAACATATAATATGCAATAATGACCTGTTTTGATATACTGTATTTGTCATTTGCCCCCTCCCCCCAAACCTTGGAGCCACCTCCACTCCCCTGGTCATGTCAAGTGTAATCAGAGAGTAGATACTTCAACTGGACCTAAAGCCCAAGTCTTTACACTGTATCCTCTTGACACATTTATTATGACAAGGCTGCATCTGGTGTGGCCAAAGCACATCAGCAATTCCCAGTAGTCACTTTGGTTTTGGCGTGCGCTAACAATCAAATCTGCTCTGCATCTTCCATCTGGGAGAAAACAGAATGTTGGCAACAGGCACAACATGACAGCAGGGTCCACAGCTGTGTGCGTGTGCATGTGCGTGTGCGCGTGTGTGTGTGTGTGTGCGTGCGTACGTGCGTGCATGCGTGCATGTCCTAAATCAGCTATACCACCAGCAGCCGTAGTTGTTGCTATTGTTACAGTAATGCAACAGTTGCAAACATGCTCCAGAGAGTAGTAGTATAGTGGATGTTGTATCTACTGCTGTGTGTGTGTCTATGTGAGTGTTTGTGTGTTTGGAAAGAGCTGTAGTCATCTGTCCCTGAGCTTTTGTAGAAATGACGTTTCCAAAACAAGTAAACAATGTTGTGCTCAGCCAGAGGGAACTCTCCAAATGTGTGTGTGCGTGCGTGTGTGTGTGCGTGTGCGCATACATGCATGCCTGTGTGTGTGTGTGCGTATGTGTGCATGCATGTTTGTGTGTGTGTGTGTGCGTGGCCATGTGTGCATGCATGTTTGTGTGAGTGTTTGAAGTGTGTGTCTGTGTTTGAGGCATGTTTGGGCCGAGGTGCATTTGTGTATTTCCCGGCACTCTGCTTAGATCTGCATTAGTGTGTCCCTTATTGGGATGGTGGCACATTTCATTGATGTGTGTGGTCTCGTATGAGAGAGAGAGAGAGAGAGAGAGAGAGAGAGAGAGAGAGAGAGAGAGAGAGAGAGAGAGATTAGATGCCCCATGGCTGGGCTCAATACAAACAAGAATATCCCCTCGCTGAAATCCCCCCGGCTGGGATCAGTAGTTCACTTCCACAAATAGCCACGCACTTCGCCACAAATACCCTCACACACACACAGACACACACACACTCACACAGACACACACACACTCACACTCCTCCATCTCCACAAATAGGCATGCACACGCGCACACTCATGCACAGTTGCAAACACACAGACAGACACACACTACTGCCCTGCTCTGCCCTGGTTCCTGCCGGCCTATACTTAGCTGGATTGACCTATTGCACGGTGCATGGACATACTGTGGAGGTGTTAGGAGGGGAAACCCATTATTGTCTCTGTGTGTGTCCATTTGAAATGCTAACTATACTCTGTCCTGAACAACAGGTCGCATTGCAAAAGTTTTTAGGAGAGATTTTCACATGGTTTGTGCTTGTACTCACAGGACTCACTAAAATATTTAGAAATTCTCATAATGGCTTTGGCCATGGCTCAAATGGTTAGGCGCCAAGTCATGACTCAAGAGTACGCACCGATGGGTATGAATGATCATTATAACCGTCATAAATCTTTATGAAAGCATTACATAAAAAGGACGTTTCATAGAAAGGATTCCTTGCTTTTCCTTAAGGCAGCAAAACAGTTTCTCTATTTCGTCCACAATGAAGCTTTCATCAGAGATGGGGAATAGAACCTAGAACATCTTTGCTTTCCCCATTCCACTATACTAGTTCCACTTTGTCCCTTCAACTGGCATGCAGGGCAATGAGCCAAGTGTTTATAATGCAACTGGCTGGCAACACACCAAAGGCGTCATATGACACAGATAATTTTCAATTAGTGTGTTTTCCCGCAGATAAACACATGGGTTGTTTTGTTTAGCTCAAGTGACTCTTGTTTAGCTGACTCACATAAAGTGATGATTCTTGAGATGTCTTATCGAGGGAGCATTTTCCAACAGCTGAATTAAGGCCAATTTACACTTGATTAGCGTCTAATTTGCCCTCATATATTGGTGGATCCCCTGGCCCAACACAACACGAAAACCTGCCTAGAGACACTTTCACAAACATGAACAGGCATGCACACACGCATGCACGCACACACACAGACACACACTCAATGACTTTCACCCAATATAAAAAAAACACTCACAGATATCCTCTCATCCAAATCCTGAAGTTGTGCTACAGGCATGTGTGGTATGCATCCAGCTGTCAGACCTATTTCACAGACTTACTGTACATGCTTGAGATACCGTATGCTGCTGATGATGTTTTCATGTATAATAGAATCAAATGCAATGGAATATACTGCATCTCCATGCCATTCAGTCCATCTGTGCATGTGCACGTGCTTGCGTGCGTGCATATGTGCATGTGTGTGTGTGTGTGTGTGTGTGTGTGTGTGTGTGTGTGTGTGTGTGTGTGTGTGTATTAGTGTGTGTTTGTGTGTGTCTGTCTGTCTGTCTGTCTGTCTGTCTGTGTCTGTGTGCATTTGAGTGCACACTCTCTTTCAAAGTGTGTGAGTGTAGTACAGTATGTGTGTGGGTTACTGTGTGAGCGCTTGTGGGTGCATGCATGTGAAAACAAGAGCGACCCTGTGCATGTGTTGGTGTGTAGACAAGTGTGGGTGTATATTTGTGTGCACTTTGTGTGCCATATATTTGGACACACTTAACATGTCAGACACAGCAGATTCACATGTGGGTGTATACTTGTGTGTTCAGATGGCTAACATAGGGTCACACACACACACACACACACACACACACACACACACACACACACACACACACACACACACACACACACACACACACACACACACACACACACACACACACACACACACAGGCACTACGCACGGATAAGGGGCATGCATGCATGCGGTGGGTGTGTGGTGTGTGTTTGTTTATCTTCCTGTCCCGTCAGTAAATCTGCTCCTTTGTGGTTCTGCCACACACAGGGAAGGCTAACAGGCTAACTGCATGTTTATTTGGACCCCTTTAGAAAGGGAAACAGCACACACTAATACTAATGTCTCTTCTTCTTCTTCCCCCACTCCAACAGATGTGCCAAAGCACCAACACGGCTGAGGTCACCACACATGCTGAGAGCAACAATGCGTGCCAGTTTGACTTTGAAAGTGTCAGACTTGGGGCTTTTCCTGTTCAATATTCCGATGCGAGAGCAACTTCTTGTGTGCCCTATCGAGCTGATCAATTCAGGTTGCTATATCTTTCTAAGAAAAAATAATTGTATGATATATATATATATATTAATGCATATTAATGCTGCTGTAGTATGTCTTGCACAATTAGACACCTGTTCTACTGCCTGTGCAAATTTCAATTTCTTTGAACTGTCTGTCTTTGGACTGCCTGTTCAACGTCTTGTCTAATATACTCTAGGCTTTTTATTGAAATCAAGAAAATGTAAGTCCTGTGTCCCACCTTTCATCTGTGCGGTAGGAACAAGTAAATTCACCTTAACCTGAACCTGCCAGTCATAATGTATTTCCAGGGTTATACAATGACCTGATGATCTCTTTTGTCATTTTCTAAACAGGGTGGGTGAATAGTGTGATGGAGTGTTGACACATTAAGAACCACTGCAACATATCACTCGCTCTGCATGTGTGTGTGCTTGCATGTGTGTGTGCATGCATGTGTGTGTGAGTGCAAATGTGCACATGCCTGTACATAATTGTGTGTATATATTTCTGCGTGTGCGTGCGTTTGTTTGTGTGTGTGTGTGTGTGTGTGCGTGCGTGCGCACGTGCGTGCGTGCGTGCGCGTGTGCAAAGCATGTCCGAGTGTGCATACATGTATGTATGTGTGCAAATCTGTGAAAGCCCGGGTGTGCATACAGTACTGTATGTGTGTATGTGTGCAAATGTGTGCATACCCGAGTGTGCAAATGTGTGTGTGTCTGACGGTGCAAATCTGTGGTCGTAAGTCAAATTACAATTGCCACAAACTGTCAACAAGGTTGCAAGATGATAAACAAATCGTCTCCTTACTCACTCTCACGGCTCATGAAGATTTACACGTCTGAGAAACAGCTACTCTCTGGCATTCATTAGAGTGAGATTTATTGGAGGGTTTGAGTCGATCCACAGAGCAAAGTTTATCTTTATCTCCACCTGTCGCATTACACGACATGTCACATTTCCATACATTGTTTATGGTAGCCTATGTTAACATATAGCATAATATTGTACATTCAGTCATTCTGTGGATCTGTCATTAATTAATTTGTGTGTGTGTGCGTGCCTGCCTGCCTGCGTGCGTGCGTGCGTGCGTGCGTGCGTGCGTGCGTGCGTGCGTGTATATGACCCTTACCTGGACCTGAATGGATTAAAGGGGAGCGCCTGCCCTAGCGATGTCTCCATAATGTATTACACCTGCAAGATGAAAGTTATGAAGGGAAGAGAAAATAGAAACAGAGAATGATGTGTAGAATGGAGATGGAGAGAGGGCAAAAGACAGATGGAGGCAGAGCAGTGGCAGTTCTAGACCAAAATTACCAGGGGGGCAAGGTGGGGCCAGTGTGTTTTCAGGGGGGCACATATGTATATGATATAAAATGATGCATCATATTATTTATAGAATTCATTTATTTCAGTAACATTACATTTCTTTTTCACAAAGTATGTTCAGTAGTTAGATGACAGTGTGATTTAGTGTGTTCAGGTCGTTTACAATGAATGTTGCATGCTCACAGTAGTTCAGTGCGTGTTGCAGCTGGAAGTTATTTTTTTCAATCATTGGCTGTTCAGCACAGACCGGGGGCCTCAAAATGGGCGAGGAGCAATTCTACAGGGGCCCTGGCCTCTGTCTAGAACCACGTATGAGGCACAGAGAAGACTTTTCTCTTGGTCAGAATCCATTTATTTGTGCTTTGTACAGCACTTAGGAGTGTGAACATTGTATTTCAACGGGTTTTAGTATGCAAACATACTGTAGACTTCCCAGAGGACAGATGGTGAGAAAAGAGGGCAAAAGACAGACGAGGAGAAGAGAGAAAGAAAAAGAGACGGGGAGCAGAAGACAGATGGAGGAGAGGAAAGAAAAGAAGGAAAGAAAAGAGGCCTCTCTCTCCATGTGGTCTCAGCTCTGTGCAGTGCACCCTTTAGGTTTTTGACACTTGCTTATATCTCCAACAAGATTAATGCCCAACTTAGATAACAAATCTATCCATATGTGTCTAGTTCTTTGTATTTCACTAACACACACACACGCGCGCACGCACGCGCACACACACACACACACACACACACACACACACACACACACACACACACACACACACACACACACACACACACACACACACACACACACACACACACACACACACACACACACACACACACACCTCTGTGTGTTCTTGTAAGTCTGTTTTGAATGCTCTTTTTAACAGTGTCCCTCTCCAGATCGTGTGGATGTCTGTTTGTGTGTTTGCATGTGTGTGTACGTGTACGTGTGTGTGCGCCTCACTCAGTGCGAATTGCATGTTTTGCGTCTTCAAAGTGTGTCATCCCATTCATTGGAGGCTGGATAGGAGCCTTCTCTTTAGCTACAGATGACAGCAATGTCTGGCCGACCTGTCCTGTCATCGCCAGAGTCCTGTCACACACCAGACGAGAGTAACATGGCTTGTCAGTTTGCAAACAACTCTAAAAAGAGCCGTCTGAGTTAGCTTTCAGCTCACCCCAAACAGAGAGTAGCTTCTGCCTCTAAAATAATACAAATTGTACATCTGCAGGCATGGGTTATCTGTTGTTGTACATGTTTTGTTTGTCAAGTATGTCATAATGTGTTTTGCATGGCTCTCTCTCTTTGCTGTGAGATCCACTGGTTTTCTTGTGTTGATGTCCAAGCCCTTAAAAAAGCCTTCAGACACAAGTCACTTTCTCTCCCCCTGAAATAGCTATTTTATGTAAACTGTTTAAATAATGGTTTGTCACAACATAAAATTTGCATTTCAACAGAAGAAAAATATTTCCATATCACTAGGGAACTCAAAGATCGAATGTTAGCCTAAACATTTCTCATGCCCGCCTCCTAAATGCGGTTGCCAACCTTTTCCAACTTGGGAAAAAAAAAATGTTCGGGCCCACCTCTGAACCAGTATGCAATACAACTCAAATGAATAGTCAACAGCAACCCACAAAAACATAATTTAGATTTTTTTATAGATGATTTCAAGACCCACTTGCAATACCTTCAAGGCACACCAGGGGGGCCTGGCCCACAGTTTGAGAATCCCTGCGATAGAGGGATGTTTGTCTTCAGTCAGATATTCATCTTCATCATCCGTCCTGTGAATCGCTGAGCAGATAGCAGCACACAATCATCACTATCAGTGTCAGAGTGTTTGGCAGCACACTGAACACAGACAGGACACAGACCGTTAACTAGCAGGTATGAGGGCACGCTTTCAATCTCACGTACACTCAGCGTCTGTGCATGCAGGGAAGTCTACAGGGAGGGGTGAGGGGTCAGTTGTCCTGGATGTGTGTGTCTGTGAATTCTGGCGTGCGTTTGTGTGTGTACACATGACATGGGTGTCAATGTTGGGGTGTGTGTGTGTGTGTGTGTGTGTGTGTGTGTGTGTGTGTGTGTGTGTGTGTGTGTGTGTGTGTGTGTGTGTGTGTGTGTACACATGGGTGTCAGTGTTGATGTGTGTGTGAGTTTATCATTGTGCAGGCGTGTCTGCTGAATGGAAAGTAGGCCGAGTGCCCGCGTTGGCCGTCTTCTTGTCAGGGCGGTGTCACTGCATGTGTGTGTGCATGTGTGCTTGTGTGTTTGTGTGTGCGTGCGTGCATGTGTGCGTGTGCGTGTGTGTGTGTGTGTGTGTGCGTGCGTGTGTGCGTGTGTGTGTGTGTGTGAGGTGAGGACAGCTGTCAGTAATGGTATTACTGGGATTAGTCATGCAGACATGCAGGCCTCCTGGCCCACAATGCAACACAGCCCAGCCCAGTACAGCCCACTGAGCCCAGACCAGCCCAGCCCCCCTAAAGCCCCTCCACTCTCCTCACTCTTCTTATCTCACACCTTATATCTTTTCGACACTCGCTTCTTCTCTCCTCTACTCCCCTTCCCACTCTTTTCATCTGTTCTCCATTTAACTCCTGACTCCTCTGGGTACCTCTGCTCTCCTCTCTCCTCTATTCTTTGCCATCTCTAACCCTTTCCTCATTTCACTGCTGCACTTCAGTCCTTCCTTCACTTTCCAACAAACTTTGATGCACAGAATGTTTCTCTCTTCCACTCCACCTTCCACCTCATCAATCTCCTTGATTTCTTATTTCCTTGTCTGGATATCT
>NC_085878.1:44347487-44354987 GCF_034702125.1 Engraulis encrasicolus
AAAGACTTTTGGCATTGGCGATGCTTGTTTTCAAGAGTTCCAAAGAGTCTCAGATGAGTCCATGGTGACTCATTCGAATTCCTGGAGGAACTGCGTGTCGCATCAAAGTTCAAGAGGCATGGACGTATTTGACCCAAAAATGTGCCAACTTCCAAACAGGTTATGTTGTCGCCGGAGATGTGACCGTCTTTGAGGTCCAGAGCGTCAGATCATGCAAGCTTTCTGGAGAATACCTTTGGAATAAGCATTTTTTTCACAACATAGGAAGAAAAAAATGTTGGCGCATTACTGCAGGTAAGATGAGAATCTCTCGTGCTTAATTTTAGACATTAAACAATTAACTATTTGAACTCTTTGTTTTGTTGGCAAAAGTCTGGTTACATTTGGTCATTCTCCTAGAAAATGTTATTCAGGTAGGTCATTTCTTCGCGTTCGCTGAGTGCGCACGTTTGTTTATGCAAGTTGGATGCGGACAAGAGAGACAAGTGTCCAGCCAGGACACCGAGATGTTTCATAGAAGTTATTAATGTGATTTTGTATCCTTTGTGTTCCCAAAATGATTGCATGGTAAATGTTTATGCAGGTTTCAAACTTTTAAGACTTGTGTTCATCCATGACTCTCTCAGTGCTGTTTTCCTCAGCCTGTGACAGATGTGGGTATTGTGTTCTCCTCCCACTCGTTTCCCTCCTAGATAGTGTTGGATGGTTGCTATTTATATCATTGCACATATTCATCCGGTGATTTCATTTAGTCCAACTGGTACCAAGATCAAGCCAGGCGCCGAATATAAGATTGGCAAGGAGATAATTGAATCTTACACGGAACGCCGAGGGCAGTTGTTATGGTGGGCGTATTGCGTCAACACACTTTATTTTAACGCTGTCCAAGATCTCCTGGGTTCAGTGTGAAATGATTTCCTTGAAACTTGAATGCTTGGCTTCATGGTCACTTAATTTGAATTACCTACATATCCTGATTCAGACTTGCCTTATTGAGGTAACCTGTTCTTTGGCAATGTGTTATTTCACTTTCATTTGCTTATGAAGGTATCTTGCATGGACTAGTTTCTGGAATAGGTGACTGTGCATAAAGCCCCAATAATCATTTAGATTAAGCCAATGATCTCTGATGAAGTCACTCCTCAGATTTGGCTGAAAGCTAAGTCTATATCAAAGCCATGCAATAATCATCTGTGGAATTCCATCATCCAGGCTCCATGGGCCAGACTTGTGTGGCTGGTGTGTTCACACATGACACGGTAATCAATACTTTAATAACACACAGGCCAGCCTAGTCCACCCATCATTTCCCCCTAATGTACCCTGATGCTGCTGCGGTCCAGCCCCCAGCTTAGGTGGAGTGCAGCTGGGGCTGAGATGCCCCCAGGCTAAGCCTGGAGAAAAAACTCACCCACAAACATAATCTCTAAAGTGAGAGGATTCAGGCGTTTGAACCTCCGCTCTTAAGTTCTTAGTTCCAAGACTAAAGGGGAGGGTACCGTAAAAACTGGTAGACATTTCTCCCTAGATTGTTGACAGTTGTCTGAAATGCCTGCAATGCCTTAAAATGGCTCAGGCAGGATTTGTGTATTGAAGTGACATTGCATAGACAGACTGAAGGGTTTTAACATCAGCCGGCATTCATTTGCAGTGTCGCACGAGTGAGACATGATTTCAGCTCTAAAATATCAGGAAAACATCATTCAATTATCAGAGGGATTTTGAATCTGTAGATGTTATTTTACTGTACTGTTAATCTACCACATGCATGACCACCCTGTCTTGTAATGTCTCCATTACTGTAAACATCTGACTGCAGCAGGGGCTGTAGGCTGTACCAATTTGGGGGCCCTAGGCGAGATACCAAAATAGGGCCCTCTTGAGTTGTTTTATTTCTTACTTACAAGGGGTGGGGGCCCCTACATAGGGCCTATTTTTGAGTGGCCCTAGGCAATTGCCTACTCTGCATGTGCCCACCCAGCATGAAACCATAATTGCCATTGTCTGTACAGTTTGTTCTTTTCAAGTTGTTGTCAACTTTTGCTGTCTGCAATTATATTTCATGCAAACGTGTCAACGCCCTCCAGACAGTCACTCAGTGAGTCTTCTTCTTCAGTGTCATGGAAAAATGCGTCTGTCCGGCGTCAGACCACTTGTTGTGCGGTTGGTTTCTGGAGAATCACCGCCATCATCATCCAGTCAGCCTGGAATGTGTTCCTGTCAGCTGAGATGGGATTGTTTTAATTAACAGTAACCCCCCCACCCCTCCCTGCCTTTTCCCCCTTTCAAGACCCAAAGTCGCATTTCCCCCTTTTCCTATACTCTCTCACAGAGACCGGTGCTCTTTTCATCCCTCCCCTCAACTTCTGCCACATCATTTCCTTACTCAAAGTGCTTCAGTTCCCCATTGGAGATGTTTGTTCTTTTTTGATCCAAACATCTGCAGAGAAGCGAACTGGAATGTATCTCTGTGTGTGTGTGTGTGTGTGTGTGTGTGTGTGTGTGTGTGTGTGTGTGTGTGTGTGTGTGTGTGTGTGTGTGTGTGTGTGTGTGTGTGTGTGCACATGTGCATGTGCATGTGTGTCCACAAAAAAGTTTGCTTTATCCACGCTCCATCAGACGTCTCTGAGAGTGACACTGATTGGTCTGACCCCCGACCTCGTGGTCCAGGTCGCATAAGGCCTCTGTCAGGGCTGACGCTCACTGAGAAAAAATCTTGGGGGTCAAAGGTCACGGCACTCCCCGGCTCACCTTCCGCGCCCCGCTAAGATGGGAGCGGAGCGAGCCAAGCCCTGGCTGCCAGTTATTTACCTTGGGAGAAACTGACCTGATGGTCATGACGGGACCTGAGACCTGAGTGGCAGAGACAGACGAGCACTGGTAATGGCACGTTTAAGCCACAGGTGGCGCTGTGGAGTTCATGTGGAATCAAGCAGGTTGCGGGTAGCGACTGTACTGACACTATGCAGGTTGTTTCAGTATTGGTCAGAAGGGAGGATCGAGGGGTTTGCACAGGATGTGCTGCAGGTCTGGTGACCTTGTTTCAATAGTCTCCCTTTCTTCTGAGTCCAACTAGTTCAGCTGCATGGTTCATGTTACACTCACATCACTGGGATGGTGCGTATTTTTTTAGTAAAGAACTTTGTGTGTGGTGGGAGTGAAAACATGCCGTTACTGGAGCAGGTGGAAAATCCCAGAGCAGTTTTTCAGTTCTGTGCAGTGATTCTATACAGCATGAATAGTATGCCGGTCGAGCCGACCAAAACTATGGTGCAATTCTCAAAAGCGTAGTTCTACGTTAGTTACTATGTTGTTTAATAAAGAAATTGTGTAATAAAGAAACCTATGCATGGTGCGACCTTTTTTCATTTTTCAGTTTTACAATATTTTGGTCAGCACCCTTAAAAGGAAGAAAAAAACTGTTGGGTGACGCCTGCTCCAACCCTTATGAACTGTTAGAGCCATTTTCTATGTTTAAGTAAAATGTTTATTTATGTACATAGATTTTGTATTTAGAATTTATATTTTGCAGAATTGCAGTTAATTTTGGATACTTAGGAAGTATTGTATGCATATTTAGTGTTATACGAATTCATTTTGTATTTTTGTAGTTTTTACCTAGACACTAGATACTGTGGTGCATTTTGATTGGCTGCTGATATTAACATAAAACCGTCAGGATGCATGAAGAACGTCAGTGTAGAAGCCACGAACCATAGGAGCATCACAGTCTTTTGACCGTCACATTTCAGTTAGTTTTAGATAGGAGTTAGGAATTCATCTTTTGTTTTATATTATTTTAAGTTACTATAAAGAAAGACAAACTTAAGTTTTGGACTCCAGACTTTTATTTCTGTTTTGTGTCGCGTCCGAAAGTAACTCTGAGGTTCATGGCTAGTGAGTCACCTGCACTCACATGAACTTTACTATGTTGTTTGCAATGCAATTTCCCATTGGCTACTACCCAAATTGTCAACTGGCTAGCAACTATGGTTTCAAGAAATGTACCTCAGGTTTGCTTTTTAGATGGTCTTCACATGACATCGCTCTGTTGACCTTCTTCAGCTTCAGTCAGGCTATAATGGCCATAATATACTATGTCATGTATGTTTTAACAGAAATGTATAAAGTAATTACAGCATGTCTTTTGAAACGGCATAGTTACAAATAAACAATATCAGTACTTTTAGTACTTTTACCTGATACACCTCTGTTTTACCCATTTTGCTGCACAAGTCGTGGGAGGGTGAGCATTGAACAAAGCAGGTGTGAAACTTTTTTTTCTCTCTTGGAGAAAGGTCTGATTAGGGTCAGCTGGCGGGTTGTTGTTGCTCTCTACTCGGGTTGTTGTTGCTCTCTACTCGGGTTTGGGGATCAAAGCGAGCGTGTCGTTGGCGTGTAACCTCACCTGCACTTTGCAGCTCATGCTAATGACTTGACACAGTGGCAGCTCTGTTGACTTGGCATCGGGGAGATGGACGGATTGGTGGGCCCTGAGAGCAGGAGGAGAGGAGAGGTAAGGAGAGGAGATCAGAGCATAGCAGAGCAGAGCAGAGGTAAGGAGAGATGAGGAGAGGAGAGGACAGAGGGAGGAGAGGAGAGAGCAGTAGGGCAGAGGAAAGGAGAGGAGAAGCCAGACCAGGTGAGGAGAGAACTGGAAGAGAGCAGAGGAGAGGAGAGCAGAGAAGAAGCAAGGAGAACTGTGGAGAGGGCAGCAGAGAAAAGGAGAGGAGAGGACTGGAGAGGAGAAGCTAGGAGAGCAATGGAGAGGAGAGGAGATGAGAGGAGAGAAAGGGAGAGGACTGGAGAGAAGAGAATATTTGAGAGTAAACAGGAGGGCAGGAGAGGGGAGGACTGGAGAGCAGGAGGGGAGAAGAGGGGGAGGATAGAGGAGGAGAGGAGAGCAGAAGGAAAGGAGGAAAAGAGAGGGGGACATCAGAGGAGGAGAGGCGAGGTGAGGCGACGTGACCTGTCAGGAATGTCCACAGTGTCCAGGTTCACTGGCAGCCCATCAGACAGACAGAGGAAAGGGAGTTGTAACAGACCTTGACTTCGGCAATACGTACGTCAGGCCCTCACACTTACAAGCACACACCCACTCACACAGGCCCGGGCACAGGCTCACACACATACACGCGCTCGCACAAGCACACACAAGCACACACACACACACACACACACACACACACACACACACACACACACACACACACACACACACACACACAAGCATGCATGCACGCGCACGCACACACACACACACACACACACACACACACACACACACACACACACACACACACACACACTAACTTGTTCCACAAAAGTCAAGGACCACAGCCACAAACCTCCAAAAGCTATTATACATTTTCAGGTGTGACGTACTCCACACAGTCTGATATCACACATGGAAAGCATCTAAGCGGCGTAGAGTTCCTATAGAAGTTTTACAACCATCTTACTCAAGTTCTCTGGTATTACTATAGAAGTAATAACCTCCCTTTGACCATAGTAACGAGAATAAACCATAGAAGGTCTTTTAAAAGGAGTATGGTTGTGTTCATCTGTGGGAAAGTAACCATCAAACAGACAGGTCCCACACATATGCCTGCCTTTCTACAAAGCACGAGCGTGCACACACGCACACACACACACGCACACACACACACACACACACACACACACACACACACACACACACACACACACACACACACACACACACACACACACACACACACACACACACACACGTGTGCATGCTGTATGCTCACACATGCACAGGCTTGTGTACACACACACGTATGCACGCACACAGTGTGTAATACACAAAGGCAGGCTCACCGTAACATGGTCTCTGTGTGTTTAATGGGGGAATGCATATGTGTATGCACACACACACACACACACACACACACACACACACACACACACACACACACACACACACACACACACACACACACACACACACCATATGTCCTCTGTGTGTGTGTGTGGTGGGGAGACTCTGTTAGAATGAGCATGTGCATGTGTGTGCTGGGTGTTTCCCACAGTATGGTGTATGATGATGACCACCATGGAGGCAGACCGATGGAGAGATTTTTGCACCCTGCCTGCCTGCAGGCATATGTCTCTCTCATGCTAATCCCCTTCTGCCTTCCTCACTGAGTGCGTGCGTACGTGCGTGCATGCGTGCGTGCGTGCGTGCGTGCGTGCTTGCGTGCGTGTGTGCGCGTGCGTGCGTGCGCGTGCGTGTTTGTGGCCTTCCTCACTCAGTCGAGTGCTGGAGACTGCAGTCAGTCAGATAGAACAGTGTTATCAAGGAGAGGAAGGAAGCCTTGTGGCTTTCTCTTCTCTAATCGCTAGCAAAGTAGTCCAAGAACATTTGACATCTGAAGTTGCCTATCAGTCATCCTCTGAGGCACCAGGGAATATAGAGGATGTGAGGTAATGTTAGTGTGTGCATGTGTGTGTGTGAGGCGACAAGCGAGTGTGTGGCCATCCTGAAATGCTGGAAATATCTACATCTTGGCATCAGTTTTACAAGACTTCAGCCTGCCCCTGATTGTGTTTGTGTGCGTGTGTGTATACAGTATGTGTATAGACCTTGCATACACATGCACACCTATTTTTAAGAGAGAGAATGTCTGTGTCTCACAGATAGAAAGAGATGGAAAGAGAGAGAGAGAGAGAGAGAGAGAGAGAGAGAGAGAGAGAGAGAGAGAGAGAGAGAGAGAGAGAGAGAGAGAGAGACTGTGTATGTGCATGAGCCTGCTGTTTCTCTCTTTGTCCCCGTCACCTGGGGTGACACACTGGTGCTGTCCCGTGGTGTGTGCACCAGTGTTAATTTTGTCAGCTTTTTTTTATTTAGTCGTAGTCTTAGTCACAATGACGAAAATCAATTTTAGTCTTAGTCATATTTTAGTCATTGCCTTCCCAATTTAGTCTTAGTCTAAATGACGAAAATCAATTTTAGTCTTAGTCAATTTTTAGTCATTTTCGTCATTTTAGTCAACACTGTACATTACAGAACTTCTCCACACACTTTTAACATATATCATTGACTGTAGAGAATAAACCTTCTCCGCACACTGCTTCTCTTTTTAACATACTATATCACACTGTACAGAATAAAACTTCTGCACACACTGGTTCTCTTTTTCTCTATTTTATTTAATACCAGTGTTAATTTTGTCAGCTTTTTCAAATTTAGTCTTAGTCTTAGTCACAATGACGAAAATCAATTTTAGTCTTAGTCATATTTTAGTCATTGCCTTCCCAATTTAGTCTTAGTCTTAGTCTAAATGACGAAAATCAAAAAAGGGCATTGACGAAATATTTTAGTCATAGTCATGGTTGACGAAATTAACACTGGTGTGCACATGTATTTCTGCTCGGAAGGGCAGCCATGCTGGATAAATAAAGAAGGGTTTGGTCCAGTAGGTAGGGTCTCTGGCCTAGGCCATGGCAGCATGCTTTATAAGGAGGCAACAGGCA
>NC_085878.1:44364987-44367487 GCF_034702125.1 Engraulis encrasicolus
TATGTGTGTGTGTGGGCACATGTTTGAGTGTGCGTGTGTGTGTGTGTGTGTGTGGTGGGGGGCTAGGTTGCCAGGAGACACGCGGTAATGGAATCTAGCGGAGCTATTAGCTCACTGACAGGAACACAGATCAAGCGGCGGGCCCTTCTTACTTACTCCGGCCCCTGAAAAGCACCCGGAGGCCCCGGGAAAAAAGAGATCGAAAATCACAACCCCCTTCCCCGACCCACCCTCCCTCTCTCTGTTTTTTTTTCTTTGGCAGGAGCTGGAGATTGGCCTTTTGGCTGCGGTGAAAAGGCTGGTAATTTGGCCGTGCCTGGACTGGAGGTCGGGGCTTTTTTGAAGGGGGGTTGTGATATGGGGCAAGGGACTGGCACTTTGGCCTTTTGGTGTGACAGGGAGGGGAGAGGTCGTGTCTGGGTCAATGTCGGCTGCTGCTGCTGCTGTATAGGTGGTGGATGGACCCTAGCTGGCAATCTAGTCTAGGTGGGTCCTGATATGGTCCAGGAGCCATGTCTCAACATGGGCAGATGACAAGAATGAGTGCAGGGGAGCTATTCAGATTTATATTTAGTGGAACTGTTGTTCAGATCAGCATTACACAATTAGTATTACTGTATTACAACAAAGAATCCATCCACAGTGTAACGGAGAAGCCAATATATGATTTTCATTCATTCAATTTTTTTTTTTTTTTTTTTTTTTTAAATTATTTGTATTCAATTCAAAGTATTTTTTTACTTCAATGTCTTTGTGTGTCTTTGTGTGATTTACTTGGCTACCGTAGGTGTCTACTGTATAGTTACGTAGTTCTGTCTTTGTATAATTTACTTCAACATGTCTGTGTCATTCCCTCCTCTTACATAATGCCACACAATCTCAAACTCTGCCCTTACGTAAGACAAAACAGAGCATTTTGGAGGCCCGTGCAGTCCAGTCCAGTCCAGTACCGTACATGTGGGGGTGAAGGCCCAGGACTGGCCCGTGAGGTGCTGCCTCTGTGGAGAAACAATTACGAGAGGCACCACCCCACCGCAGCCACAGCTCTGAGTCTCTGTGGGTCAGTGGTGCTCAGCATTTAGGCCCTGGTAGTAAACAGCACAGCAAGAAGCAAGGGTTGCCAGATTTGCTACTTTCCCACCCCAATGAGGCTGTTTGAGATGTCCATCGGTATTTGGCAGATACTGTATGTATTAGGCATAAATGTTTTTCTGTAGATGATGGCCACAGATACCAAGAGAATTCAGTTAAAATTGAGCAGGATTTAGTGCCTCCTTGCGGTTTTGAGCATTTATTGGGCTGGGAATTACCAGACACATCTGGCAACCTCGGCAAGAAGCACTGGAGCCTCCCCAAGCTGTGCTGCTTCTCTACAGTAGAGTAGAGTGGAGTACAGTAGGGATCCAGAGTCTTGCGGCAGGGGAGGTGGAGGATAATAAAGTGGTGCTGAGGAGCTCTTGAAGGACACAGTGGGAAACAGTAGTGTTGGTGTGGGAGAATGAGAGCAAAAGTGTGTGTGAGTGTGTGTGTGTGTGTGTGTGTGTGTGTGTGTGTGTGTGTGTGTGTGCGTGCGTGCGTGCGTGCGTGCGTGCGTGCGTGCGTGCGTGCGTGCGTGCGTGTGTGTGTGTGTGTGTGTGTGCGTGTGCGTGTGCGTGTGTGTGTGTGCTTACTGATGCAAGAGATAGTCCATTGCATTGATAACATCCAGCACAACATCTCAATTATCAGGAGTATGCCATTTATGCATACCTCTTTGCCTCTTTGTTGAAATGCCAAATGACTTGACAAGTAGTGTTAAGTCTCTCTCTCTCTCTCTCTCTCTCTCTCTCTCTCTCTCTCTCTCTCTCGCTCTCGCTCTCTCTCTCTCTCTCTCTCTCTCTCTCTCTCTCTCTCTCTCTCTCTCTCTTTCTCTTTCTCTCTCTCTCTCTCTCTCTCTCTCTCTCTCTCTCTCTCTCCCCAGTCTCCTAGGCGGCCCCTGGGTGTGTCAGGTGTGCGTGTGCGGCGGCAGCTCCATTTCCGTAATGAGTGGGCGGGCTGGAGCGGCTGGTCCGTGTGCTCCCGCAGCTGTGGGGGCGGAGCCTCAGTCCGCATGCGCACCTGCATCACCAGGTAAGAACTGAGACCCTCGCACACACACACACACACACACACACACACACACACACACACACACACACACACACACACACACACACACACACACACACACACACATACACACACACATATCCTAGACTTGTGTCTTCCATATATACCAGGTGGTCATCGTTAAAGTTTCTGCATACTGTAGGAATATAATTAATTCTGATCTCCTAAAATGTACCAAGCGTGCGCTGTATGAGGTGTGAATTGAAGGTTTGGTTGCAGGGCCGGCCCTTGGCATAGGCAGTATAGGCAAATGCTAAGGGCGCCACTCCAGTAGGGGGCGCCGCACCAGAGAATCATGGATTTTTTTAAAAATCGAACGAATCTAATCTAATCTAATCTATTCTTAAGAATA
>NC_085878.1:44374987-44394987 GCF_034702125.1 Engraulis encrasicolus
CGTTGCAAAATGACGTAGGCCTATATCCATTTTGGAACATTTTGGGAAATTGACATTCTTGTATTGGGCATTGCATTGCATTCCATCACACAATGCATTTTACATCGCTTTAAAAAATATGTTGTCAAAATATTTGAAAGGCAAGAATTCACATGACAGTTGGACAGTTAATTCCAATAACAAATGGCAAAGTAAAAAAACGGCAAAGTAAAAAAAATGGCGCTTTGCTCATTTTGCAACAAAACTCTTGATTTGTCCTACAGAAGCCCGGCTGTGACCTGATCCTGGGCTCCACGCAGCAGGAGGACGCCTGCATGGTGTGTGGAGGTCACAACTCCACCTGCCTACACCACCGCAATGTCTATCAGGACAATGGACAAGGTGAGCATAGACTCACACACACACACACACACACACACACACACACACACACACACACACACACACTTGAGGCTACACCCTCTTGCGGCGGCATACAGTGTCTGGGCAACAGGTAAGAGTGTAAGAGTGCGATGCCTCTTGTCTTGTCATTCCTCTGTCATGTTCCTGGCTCAACTTCACTCCATTCCCGGAATGGAAGAAAGGAACAGGGGGAGAAAGAGAGATACGTAAAGATTAACAGAGAGAGAAAGAGAGAGAGAGAGAGAGAGAGAGAGAGAGAGAGAGAGAGAGAGAGAGAGAGAGAGAGAGAGAGAGTGTCATGTCTCTGAGCATTTTGAGACGGGTATCAAGGGGAGGTCAGCCCTGTAATCTTCTTTTGGAGCTTATAGCCTACACTCAATCACCCACCCACACACATATACATGCGCACACGCACACGCACACGCACACGCACACGCACACGCACACACACACACACACATACACGCTTACACACATACACACACGCACGCACACACACACACACACACACACACACACACACACACACACATACACACACACACACACACACACACAGAGTCTGTTTCTCTCTCTCTCTCACACACACACACACAATACAAACATCCGCGGGGTATACTGTGCTATACTTAGCTCTGGCCTTCTGCCATCGAATTCACCGGAATGATTCCAAGTCACAGCATTGTACCCCCTACAGCGCAGCACACTACCACAGGAGCCCACTCTGAAATGCTCACTCTTTGTCTATATAGTGACTTTTGGGAAGAGGGAGGAGAGGGGCGGCTAGGGGAGAGGGTTGGGGCTGTGGGGTTCTATTGTGCAGTTCCCTACACAGTGCAGTGTATATAGGCAACCAGGGAAGATTTGGGATGCATCTAGCGTGTCCTGGGTAACAGCAACAAAAAGAGGCCACAGAGAGAGAGAGAGAGAGAGAGAGAGAGAGAGAGAGAGAGAGAGAGAGAGTTATGATGTTAAGAACTGAACTGAACTCAACTGGAGACAAGACAAAAGGAGCAGGCACCAACACAGGTTTGGGGTGAAATGAGCAGAGATTCTTTATTATTGTCAGGTGAGGCTTAAATAGAGGTCACATGACCTGGCCTCAATCACAGTTGTTAATTGAGAGCACTCAGTTAGTCTAGGCCCTCAACGAGCATCAATCAACACCCCCACTTGTTCTCACATTTACAACAAGAAAAACAAAAACAAAGACATTTCAAGGAAAAACAAAAACATTGCAAAGAACAAAATTACATTTCAGTTCGGCAATCATCCAAACAGAAACCTGTAAAAGGCAAGAAGCTTCCCTTTTGTAGCTGGCTTTGTGAGTAGGTCAGCAACCATTAGATCTGTTGGGCAATATTCCAAAAACACATCTCCATTATTTACAGTAGATCTCACAAAATGGTATTTAATATCAATGTGCTTACATCTCTGCCGACTAACTGGATTCTTTGACAACGCAATTGTCCCCTGATTATCTTCATAGATCACCGGTACATCATAATTACAGTCAAGGTGTTTAAGCATTTGAGCAAGGTACAGACATTCCTGTGTAGTGGCAGCTAATGCCATGTACTCAGCCTCACATGTTGATAGCGCGACAGTTGGTTGCTTTTTGGTCTTCCAAGAAATCAAAGGACCATTCTTACATAGGCTAACACAATAACCAGATGTACTGCGTCGGTCAATTGCATCTCCTGCCCAATCTGCATCACTGTAAGCCACCAACTGTAACCCATCATCATGTTTCCTGTAACATAGCATCTTATCACTTGTGCCTTTCAGATATTTCAGTACGTGTTTCACAGTTGTCCACTGCTCTTCTGTTGGCGCACTGAAATATTGTGAAAGTTTACTCACAACAAAACTCAAATCCGGTCTAGTGCATGAACTGAGATAGATTAGGCTACCCACTGCTTCTCTGTATTTCCTGGGGTCACTCATCTTTTCATCACAATCACTGTAATTCAACTTCGACTCACAAGGTGTCGACCTGGGTTTACAGTCTTGCATGTCAAACCTTTCCAGCAATTTATCAACATAACTTTGCTGTGACATAGTCACAACTCCATCACATTGGTCAAATGTGATACCCAGAAAATTCTTCAGTCGGCCCAAATCTTTCATCTGGAATTTTTCAGTAAGCATTCTCTTGACACTTTTCATTGCTCTCTCATCACTGGCAGCAATAACCAAATCATCAACCCATATCAGTATTATCACTTTGTCATGTTCGGTTTCTCTTTTGTAAACACAATTATCAGCTGGATTTTGTTCAAAGTTGTTTTCACAAAGATAATCATGCAACATTCTGTTCCAGTTTCGTCCTGATTGCTTTAACCCATACAATGATTTCTCCAATTTACACACCACTTTCTCATTTGTCTGAGTTTTTACGTCATAGCCTTCTGGCTGTTCCATGTAAATTTCATAATCAATCGGTGCATGTAGGTAGGCAGTTTTAACATCCATCTGATGGAGTATCAAATCTTCTTGAGCAGCTTTCTGCATCAACACTCTCACACTTGTAAGGTTAGCAGTAGGAGAAAAGGTTTCTCCATAATCTACACCCATCTCTTGACTGTACCCTTTGGCAACATACCGGGCCTTGTACTTGTCAGATCCATCAGCATTGGTTTTGATAGCATACACCCATCTACCCCCCACTGCCCTCTTGCCTTCAGGTAAAGTGGTTAGAGTAAATGTGTTGTTATCCTTCAATGATTTCATCTCCTCATCCATTGCATCAACCCACTCTTTTGAATTGGATGAAGTCACAGCTTCTCTGAATGTCTGGGGTACATTACATACCATCCTGTAGCAATAATCAATGCTGATCTGTGCATGATCACTCCGCTCACCATAAAAATCTGGCCTCCTTCTCTCTCTAACAGGATACCTCCTCTCTTCACTTAAGGTGTCTGGAGAATGTGGTTCTGTTTTCATCACAGGTGGCGGTGGACTTGTCTGGCTGCTGTCTGGGATGTCAAGCAACTTTGGGTTGTCTGGGTCAGATCTGGTTGTGCTGTACTGCACACCAACATCATCGTCATCAGTCATGTCATCAGTCATCTCTCCATCAACTTTGGTCATAAACCTCACCAGTCTATGCTTTTTCACTTTTCGGTTGTCAGGATTGTAGACCATATAGGCTGGGCTGTTCTTATCATAGCCCACGAAGATGCCTTTGTCAGACCTTGAGTCTAGCTTCTTCCTGTCCTGCCTATATGCATAACACACAGTACCAAATTTCTGCATTCTGGATAAATTTGGTCTCCTTCCTGTCAGCATGAAGTAAGGTGTCTGTTTGGTGCGGTTGTTGAAACATCTATTTCTAATCACTGCTGCTGTCTGAACTGCATATGGCCATAACTCCTTCGGTAGCTGGCTTTCCAAGAGCATGCACCTAGCCATTTCAAACAGTGTTCTCCAGTTGCGCTCAGCAGTGCCATTTTGGTGTGGTGAGTATGGTGCTGATGTTTCATGTCTAATTCGGTTTTGGCGAAGAAGTGTTTGGTAACCCTGTCCAGTAAACTCCGTACCATTGTCAGATCTGATGCAAGTAACCTTCCCGTATGGGGCTATATCAGCTAGAAACCTTTGGGTTGCATCCACTGTATCACTTTTATTTTTCAGGAAGTACACGAACACAGCACTGGAATAATCATCAGTAAAGGAAAGTGTGTACCTATACCCATCTTTGGACACTGGATCAATGGGACCGGCTAAGTCAGTATGTACCAACTCCAAAGCTGACTTGGCCCTCACATCAGGCTTCCTGTTCCTGCTCTGAGTGAATTTTCCCTCAACACACACTTCACATTGCAAAGACTTGGGTGTTTCACCCTTGATTGTCATACCATCAACCACACTCTGTAATTTCTGGACATCATTAAAGTTGCAGTGTCCCAAAATCTCATGCCACGTCTTAAGGTCATGGTAACTCATGCATTGGTCATCACAGTCATTGTTCACAGGCACAGTAGGCAAATAGAACAACCTGTTATATTCATGAATGAGAAAACGTGTACCGTCTTTGTACTGCAGAACATCTTCACCCTCCTTGAAGATCACCGTGGCCCCACTGGAAGTTGCAGCTCTCACAGAGAAAATGTCCTGGGGATAGGAAGGAATGTACAGCGCCTGCTTCAATGTAGCGCTGATGTGCCTTCCTTTGCTGTCCACCAGACACACTTCAGCTTCTCCTCTGCGCTCTGCGACCCCCTTACACCGTGTGCCGTCAGCCAGCTCCACACAGTGCGTCTCGGCCTGGAACCTTTCGTCGAAGCTCTTGAACCTGGCCAGGTCGGTGATGATGTGTGATGTTGCACCGGTGTCCACCATTAACCCCTTTCTGGTGACACCACTCCCTGGCCGACGATCACTGCTCTCCAGCATGAAGGCGAAGGTGTTGTCCGTCTCCTCGCTCACCCCTCGCGCATTGTCCTGCCGCTGCTGTCGCCGTCCTCCTCGCCATGTGGTACTCTTCCCCGGGCTGTACCGCTGTGGAACACGACACCGTCTTGCTATGTGCCCTCTCTGGCCGCAACGGTAGCATTCGATGTCACTGCTCTCCGTGCTCTGCACCCTTGCGCCCACTGGACCACTGGACTTCTTTGGATGTGACCGGGCCCCCATCACGTTGTCGTCAGGTGCAGCTGTGCGCATCCCCTCTGTGTTCTCATAGCTGCGCAACTTTGTCTTGAAATCAGCAAAACTGAGAGTATCATCACTTTGGGTCACAAAAATGGAGAAGGGCTTGAAAGATTCAGGCAGCCCCTTCAGAACCATGGCAACTAATAGTCCATCACTTAACGCCTCTCCAGCACTCCTCAGTGCAGTGATTGAGGTCTCTGCACGTATGACATAATCAGTCACACTCTCAGTGCTTAACTTTTGCAGGGAGGTAAGTGTTAAGAACTGAACTGAACTCAACTGGAGACAAGACAAAAGGAGCAGGCACCAACACAGGTTTGGGGTGAAATGAGCAGAGATTCTTTATTATTGTCAGGTGAGGCTTAAATAGAGGTCACATGACCTGGCCTCAATCACAGTTGTTAATTGAGAGCACTCAGTTAGTCTAGGCCCTCAACGAGCATCAATCAACACCCCCACTTGTTCTCACATTTACAACAAGAAAAACAAAAACAAAGACATTTCAAGGAAAAACAAAAACATTGCAAAGAACAAAATTACATTTCAGTTCGGCAATCATCCAAACAGAAACCTGTAAAAGGCAAGAAGCTTCCCTTTTGTAGCTGGCTTTGTGAGTAGGTCAGCAACCATTAGATCTGTTGGGCAATATTCCAAAAACACATCTCCATTATTTACAGTAGATCTCACAAAATGGTATTTAATATCAATGTGCTTACATCTCTGCCGACTAACTGGATTCTTTGACAACGCAATTGTCCCCTGATTATCTTCATAGATCACCGGTACATCATAATTACAGTCAAGGTGTTTAAGCATTTGAGCAAGGTACAGACATTCCTGTGTAGTGGCAGCTAATGCCATGTACTCAGCCTCACATGTTGATAGCGCGACAGTTGGTTGCTTTTTGGTCTTCCAAGAAATCAAAGGACCATTCTTACATAGGCTAACACAATAACCAGATGTACTGCGTCGGTCAATTGCATCTCCTGCCCAATCTGCATCACTGTAAGCCACCAACTGTAACCCATCATCATGTTTCCTGTAACATAGCATCTTATCACTTGTGCCTTTCAGATATTTCAGTACGTGTTTCACAGTTGTCCACTGCTCTTCTGTTGGCGCACTGAAATATTGTGAAAGTTTACTCACAACAAAACTCAAATCCGGTCTAGTGCATGAACTGAGATAGATTAGGCTACCCACTGCTTCTCTGTATTTCCTGGGGTCACTCATCTTTTCATCACAATCACTGTAATTCAACTTCGACTCACAAGGTGTCGACCTGGGTTTACAGTCTTGCATGTCAAACCTTTCCAGCAATTTATCAACATAACTTTGCTGTGACATAGTCACAACTCCATCACATTGGTCAAATGTGATACCCAGAAAATTCTTCAGTCGGCCCAAATCTTTCATCTGGAATTTTTCAGTAAGCATTCTCTTGACACTTTTCATTGCTCTCTCATCACTGGCAGCAATAACCAAATCATCAACCCATATCAGTATTATCACTTTGTCATGTTCGGTTTCTCTTTTGTAAACACAATTATCAGCTGGATTTTGTTCAAAGTTGTTTTCACAAAGATAATCATGCAACATTCTGTTCCAGTTTCGTCCTGATTGCTTTAACCCATACAATGATTTCTCCAATTTACACACCACTTTCTCATTTGTCTGAGTTTTTACGTCATAGCCTTCTGGCTGTTCCATGTAAATTTCATAATCAATCGGTGCATGTAGGTAGGCAGTTTTAACATCCATCTGATGGAGTATCAAATCTTCTTGAGCAGCTTTCTGCATCAACACTCTCACACTTGTAAGGTTAGCAGTAGGAGAAAAGGTTTCTCCATAATCTACACCCATCTCTTGACTGTACCCTTTGGCAACATACCGGGCCTTGTACTTGTCAGATCCATCAGCATTGGTTTTGATAGCATACACCCATCTACCCCCCACTGCCCTCTTGCCCTCAGGTAAAGTGGTTAGAGTAAATGTGTTGTTATCCTTCAATGATTTCATCTCCTCATCCATTGCATCAACCCACTCTTTTGAATTGGATGAAGTCACAGCTTCTCTGAATGTCTGGGGTACATTACATACCATCCTGTAGCAATAATCAATGCTGATCTGTGCATGATCACTCTGCTCACCATAAAAATCTGGCCTCCTTCTCTCTCTAACAGGATACCTCCTCTCTTCACTTAAGGTGTCTGAAGAATGTGGTTCTGCTTTCATCACAGGTGGCGGTGGACTTGTCTGGCTACTGTCTGGGATGTCAAGCAACTTTGGGTTGTCTGGGTCAGATCTGGTTGTGCTGTACTGCACACCAACATCATCGTCATCAGTCATGTCATCAGTCATCTCTCCATCAACTTTGGTCATAAACCTCACCAGTCTATGCTTTTTCACTTTTCGGTTGTCAGGATTGTAGACCATATAGGCTGGGCTGTTCTTATCATAGCCCACGAAGATGCCTTTGTCAGACCTTGAGTCTAGCTTCTTCCTGTCCTGCCTATATGCATAACACACAGTACCAAATTTCTGCATTCTGGATAAATTTGGTCTCCTTCCTGTCAGCATGAAGTAAGGTGTCTGTTTGGTGCGGTTGTTGAAACATCTATTTCTAATCACTGCTGCTGTCTGAACTGCATATGGCCATAACTCCTTCGGTAGCTGGCTTTCCAAGAGCATGCACCTAGCCATGTCAAACAGTGTTCTCCAGTTGCGCTCAGCAGTGCCATTTTGGTGTGGTGAGTATGGTGCTGATGTTTCATGTCTAATTCGGTTTTGGCGAAGAAGTGTTTGGTAACCCTGTCCAGTAAACTCCGTACCATTGTCAGATCTGATGCAAGTAACCTTCCCGTATGGGGCTATATCAGCTAGAAACCTTTGGGTTGCATCCACTGTATCACTTTTATTTTTCAGGAAGTACACGAACACAGCACTGGAATAATCATCAGTAAAGGAAAGTGTGTACCTATACCCATCTTTGGACACTGGATCAATGGGACCGGCTAAGTCAGTATGTACCAACTCCAAAGCTGACTTGGCCCTCACATCAGGCTTCCTGTTCCTGCTCTGAGTGAATTTTCCCTCAACACACACTTCACATTGCAAAGACTTGGGTGTTTCACCCTTGATTGTCATACCATCAACCACACTCTGTAATTTCTGGACATCATTAAAGTTGCAGTGTCCCAAAATCTCATGCCACGTCTTAAGGTCATGGCAACTCATGCATTGGTCATCACAGTCATTGTTCACAGGCACAGTAGGCAAATAGAACAACCTGTTATGTTCATGAATGAGAAAACGTGTACCGTCTTTGTACTGCAGAACATCTTCACCCTCCTTGAAGATCACCGTGGCCCCACTGGAAGTTGCAGCTCTCACAGAGAAAATGTCCTGGGGATAGGAAGGAATGTACAGCGCCTGCTTCAATGTAGCGCTGATGTGCCTTCCTTTGCTGTCCACCAGACACACTTCAGCTTCTCCTCTGCGCTCTGCGACCCCCTTACACCGTGTGCCGTCAGCCAGCTCCACACAGTGCGTCTCGGCCTGGAACCTTTCGTCGAAGCTCTTGAACCTGGCCAGGTCGGTGATGATGTGTGATGTTGCACCGGTGTCCACCATTAACCCCTTTCTGGTGACACCACTCCCTGGCCGACGATCACTGCTCTCCAGCATGAAGGCGAAGGTGTTGTCCGTCTCCTCGCTCACCCCTCGCGCATTGTCCTGCCGCTGCTGTCGCCGTCCTCCTCGCCATGTGGTACTCTTCCCCGGGCTGTACCGCTGTGGAACACGACACCGTCTTGCTATGTGCCCTCTCTGGCCGCAACGGTAGCATTCGATGTCACTGCTCTCCGTGCTCTGCACCCTTGCGCCCACTGGACCACTGGACTTCTTTGGATGTGACCGGGCCCCCATCACGTTGTCGTCAGGTGCAGCTGTGCGCATCCCCTCTGTGTTCTCATAGCTGCGCAACTTTGTCTTGAAATCAGCAAAACTGAGAGTATCATCACTTTGGGTCACAAAAATGGAGAAGGGCTTGAAAGATTCAGGCAGCCCCTTCAGAACCATGGCAACTAATAGTCCATCACTTAACGCCTCTCCAGCACTCCTCAGTGCAGTGATTGAGGTCTCTGCACGTATGACATAATCAGTCACACTCTCAGTGCTTAACTTTTGCAGGGAGGTAAGTTCTGTGTACAGACTCACGATACGGGGCTTACCCGTGCCAGCATAATAGTCTCTCAGGATTTTAAGTGCTCCACGTCCATCATCTGCTGCCTCTCGCATGACCAGGGACAAACTTTTGTCATCGAGAAACTGGATCAGCTCAGCATATGCCTCTGCATTCTTTGCAGCATCTTCAGCCAGTGCAGCTGCTTCCGCACCAGCAGCAGGCCCTTGCAGAATTGTATTCTTCAACTTCTGTATATGAAGATGGCCCAAAAACTTTGTCTCCCACAGTTCATAGTTCTTTTCATCTCCGTCGAACACCAACCGAGACCAACGAGAATTTGTTCTTTCACTCATTTTGCCAATGCTAAGACAAATTCAAACGGTCATAAACTTAAGCGCAGGGCAGCGCATTCTGGGCCCATAACCTGTTAAGAACTGAACTGAACTCAACTGGAGACAAGACAAAAGGAGCAGGCACCAACACAGGTTTGGGGTGAAATGAGCAGAGATTCTTTATTATTGTCAGGTGAGGCTTAAATAGAGGTCACATGACCTGGCCTCAATCACAGTTGTTAATTGAGAGCACTCAGTTAGTCTAGGCCCTCAACGAGCATCAATCAACAGCAGTACACTACCACAGGAGCCCACTCTGAAATGCTCACTCTTTGTCTATATAGTGACTTTTGGGAAGAGGGAGGAGAGGGGCGGCTAGGGGAGAGGGTTGGGGCTGTGGGGTTCTATTGTGCAGTTCCCTACACAGTGCAGTGTATATAGGCAACCAGGGAAGATTTGGGATGCATCTAGCGTGTCCTGGGTAACAGCAACAAAAAGAGGCCACAGAGAGAGAGAGAGAGAGAGAGAGAGAGAGAGAGAGAGAGAGAGAGAGAGAGAGAGAGAGAGAGAGAGAGAGAGAGAGAGAGAGAGGCAGACAGACAGACAGACAGACAGACAGACAGACAGACAGACAGACAGACAGACATGTGTATGCATATCTGTACAGAGAGGAAGACAAGGGGGAGAGACAGAGAGACTAGGAGGAAGCAAGGCCAAGGAAGAGGCAGATAGACAACGATGGGGAAGGGCTGAGCGAGAGGCAGATAAGGATAAAGTAGTCAGAGCAACAGACAGAGAAAGGATAGAGAGAAGGGGGTAGGTAGGAGAGAAAGTGAAAGAAAGAGAGAGATGGAGAGGAAGAACACAAGAGAGTAGAGGCTGGTGTGAAAGGAATAATACTTGTAGAGGCGCATCGGTGTGTGTGTGTGTGTGTGTGTGTGTGTGTGTGTGTGTGTGTGTGTGTGTGTGTGTGTGTGTGTGTGTGTGTGTGTGTGAGTGTGTGTGTGGATGTGGATGTGGCCTGTGGCTATCTGTGCTCTCTGTGGCTGTGTGTAACGCTGCATGTCTGGGGCGAAAAAAAGACGAGGACAATTCAGGCAGAGAAAAACAGAGATAATGCTACCTTTGTTTGGGTGTGTGACGGGACCTTTGAGCACTGTGGATTCCTCCAACACTCACCGCTGCCCACACATGAGAGAGAGAGAGAGAGAGAGAGAGAGAGAGAGAGAGAGAGAGAGAGAGAGAGAGAGAGAGAGAGAGAGAGAGAGACTGACAGTATAGCTGACTCCAGGAATATGTACCTTGTGAATGGCTTCAATCATGGCTTAAAAGCATAAAAAATCTGCAAAGTGTTTGACATCATATTTACAACTCCTAACTCCTATTTTCCTAAAGTTCTAATCAAATATATGTCATGGTGGTCCTCATTGGATTAAATAAATATGTTTAATTACTGTTATTGAACAGTAGTGTATACAATTAAATGTATTACCCGACCTAGGTACAAGGTCAAAAGGCAAAGTGTCAAGTAGTTTAAATTTAAGTTTCAGATTGGAAACGATACCGGTAATTATGAATAGAGAATTGAAATGTTTGCTTTGATTTTTTTCCGCACAGATTGCAATTGTCTAGGCTTATTTACCAAACACAGATTCATTAAATCAAGCAGCATTTTGTGTGGCCTCTGCTGTCCTTGTGAAAAGACAAACGTAGGAGATATGTTTGAGCAATGCGATGGGGAATTCTCATGGCAGTCCATCATATCCGATAATTGTGCTTGGCACTGGAGAGTGGGAGAGGGAGCTTTGGTTTGTTGTTTGGGCCACTTCATGCAGCTGTGGAGACTGATTCAGGGATAGACAATTGGAGATGTTCCCAATGGCATGTGTTGTAAACATGGACATGATGAAGTGTGGTGTAAGCAAAGATAATGTGGTGTGACTGTGGAGTGTTATAGCCTACTGTAAGCTGCATTGTAGGCGTAGTATTTTCAGTATTAGGGAGTGAAAAAAAGAAGTGGCTAAGACTCTTTTTTCCCTCCTTTTCCTGACATTTGAGAGGTGCAGTTCCATTGACTGTCCACAACAGCCTTTGCAAATCCTGTCATATATTGTCATTTATCCAGTTGTATCCATCCAGTCTTTTTTCATTCAGGTTTTGGCTTCAACATCACCTCACACAACATGTACAAAGGGGAAAGTGTTATCTAATTGGCTCTTGAGCTGAAACAAGCAACCTTTTTGCTGTGATACAAGAGCCGGTGGCTTAATCCCATCAGCTGTGATAATGGTCTGCATCGCCTGTCAGATCAGTAGAAGTGAGATTGGGCCTTGTGTGGGACATAGTGGCACCAGTGGGATGCATAAAGACCTCTGACTACAGATCAGATAGTAAAGACGAAACACTACACTCAGCTTTCACATCAAAAGTCCCTGTTGCTGCACCTTTTGTGATGCCAACTTAAGTTTTAACATACCGTGTGAAAAAAAAGAATCAGCAGTTTACAATTCCACTCAATGTCTCTCATTCTTTCTCTTTCTGAATATATTTTTTTCTCTCCTCTCATTCTTTTGTCCTTTTTTTATCTTCTCTTTTCCCTCTCTCTCTCTCTCTCTCTCTGTCTCCCTCCCTTCTCTCCATGTCTTTCTATATATCTTTCTCTCTCTCCTGCTTACTCTCTCCATCTTCCTTCCATCCCCCTCCATTCTCCATCTCTTTTTCTCTATCCCTCCCTCTTTCTCCCTGTGTCTCTCTCTCCCTCCCTCCGTCCATCTCCCTCTCCCTCCCTCCAGATGGGCCGTTCGGGTACAACGAGGTCACCATGATCCCGGCTGGCGCCACGCACATCAGGGTGACGGACAACAGCAGGAACTATCTGGGTAGGTCCAGTAACTAACATAGCGGGCGGGCAGCACCCACAGTTCTCCTCCCTCCGCCCGCTACCAAGGCAGGGAAACAAACACCTGTCAAGGGTTCCTTAGGCTCTCACCTGCATTATTCAACAGGCCCAAACGGGATACGTGTGGGTACAGGTGAAACATGTGTGTGTGTGTGTGTGTGTGTGTGTGTGTGTGTGTGTGTGTGTGTGTGTGTGTGTGTGTGTGTGTGTGTGTGTGTGAATGTGTGTGTGTGTGTGTGTGTGTGTGTGTGTGTGTGTGTGCGTGTGTGTGTGTGTTTATGAGTGAGAGAAAGAGAGAGAGAGAGATAGAGAGAGAGAGAGAGAGAGAGAGAGAGAGAGAGAGAGAGAGAGAGAGAGAGAAAGACAGAAAGAAAGAAAGAAAGAAAGAAAGAAAGAAAGAAAGAAAGAAAGAATGAAAGAATGAAAGAAAGTGTGAGCGTGTTTGTACATTTCAGATGATAGAGAGGGAGTTGGGCCGACAGGGCATTGAGTGACTCACCTGAAATGGAGGGATATGCTTTGCCGTGCTTGCCACTGAAAACGAGAGGGCACCATGCAGGCGATACAGTTTCTCCTGGCCAATTATTGTGTTCTGTGTTTTTTTCACCTCAGACAACAGAAGAGATGTTGATCTCCAGCTTCATATTACCTCACAGTTGACTCAGTGTCAGTCAGGGAGAATGGAGTAACTGGAGTGAATGTTTGCTGACTTTTGAGTGCTATTTTACCACCTTGTCCTCATGTGAAACTCTGGTGTGTATGCCGTGTGTGTGTGTGTGTGTGTGTGTGTGTGTGTGTGTGTGTGTGTGTGTGTGTGTGTGTGTGTGTGTGTGTGTGTGTGTGTGTGTGTGTGTGTGTGTGTGTGTGTGTGTGTGTGTGTGTGTGTGTGTGTGGTTGGGTGTGGTGTTTGTCTCAATTTGTCTCTTTATTGTACAGTGCATGCGTGTGTGTGTGACTGGGTTACTGCTTAGGTGAATAATATGCACTGTAGGCACTCTGTGTGTGTGTGCGCGCATGTGTGTGTGTGCATGGCTTGTGTGTGTGCATGCATGCGTGTGTGTGTGTGATGGCGAACACACTGATAAATTGGACAGAGTAACCTCCTCAAGGCCATATTTGTTTTCAAAACAACTGAAGAAAAAATAAAACACATCGGTGTGGCCTTCACAGGATGAATGAATAAAACATGCCCATGCAAACGGCAAGAACAGAAAACCCACAAGGGATAAAGAGTTATTTACTCTAGCAATAAAATACTTCCCAATGGAAAATCCATCAGACTAACAACATTTTCCATGACAATGTAACAGTCAGGCAGGCGGCACCTGTCTGAGTTCTTTGTGTGGGTGACACTGAAGTTGGTTGAATTCTGGTCCAATTTTTTCCCTTAAATTTGTGTTGATTTATTTACTCAGGGACTATGAATGTGTGACATAACACCTCCCTAAGGCACACATTCTTGGAAGCACCTCCCAGGGTGTTGTCCTGAAGTCAGATTGAGGCCTGTTTGGCAAAGTCATAGCTATGCACTGATTGCAAATTCTGGTCCAAATCCTTTCCATGTTTGGTTGAACAATGCACTTCAGTGGAAAAAGTTGTGTTCCAACAATGCTCTTTTGGGAAAAGTTGTGTCCCAAAAGCTGTGAAGCTCACAATGCAAGCTAGACTTCTTGTCAGCTACTTGTCATCTACATGGAGCCACCAGTCAGACTTTGTGGCAGCAGCATTGTTCCATCGAAAAACATGTGAATTTGCACAGCAAAGCAAAGCAAAACATGCAATGTCAACACACCATGACAGGAATGTATTTAATAGTTCAGCCATTAAGACTCATTAAGAGGAAATCGTTTTAAACAATTTAATATTAACATAGTTGACAATGGAATTGGCATAAGGTAGACAGTCTTTGGTGTAGGTCCAATCATCAGCCCGGGTCTTGCGCCAGCGGATCCAGCAGAGTCTGCCGTGGCCATGCAGTAGGAACTGGACCTTTAACCCCCCGGACAGGTAGACTGGTCCAACCTGGTGGTGGTGGGGATGGAGGAGGAGATTTCAGACTCGCCATACCTAGGCCAGCAAGAGAGGAGAGAAAGACATGTCACTATAAAGGAAATGGCGGCCGCTGATTGGCTCTGCAAAATGCACACGTGACTTGAGTCTTCCTGGCAGAACTAACGCAGGCTACATATCTTATGTACTGTATGGGTTGTCCTCCTCAGCTCTGCAAAATGGCCGCTCTCAGTTTGTCATCAACGGCAACTGGAAGATCAACACGCCAGGAGAGTACAGCGTGGCCGGCACCAAACTGCTCTACAAGCGCTCTGCTGACACCTGGGAGAGCTTTGAGGTTTCCGGGCCAACCAAGGAGGACCTACACATTATGGTGAGGAGGACACATGTACAGTAGAACATAAACAACATCCTTTTCCACGTTCTAAATGTCAATAGGGTAGAAGATTAGCAACTCCTTCTCATCCTTAGTCATTCTCTATTGTCTTCTTCATTTATTCACTCAATCTTTGCTATCTGCATTTTCTTTCATTCTCTGTCTGTCTCTATCCTTCTTACTCATGTCACTTGATCAATTTCACATTACATATTGCACTCTTGAAACCTATTTACAAACATACATGTATTTGAAATGTTAAAATGTAATTCTCTTTACTCAGTTGTCAGTGGTAGTCTCATACTGTTCTTCTGCATGTGTGCAGGTTTTATCCACTGACAGGAACACAGGGATTGAGTATGAGTACTGGCTTCCTCCCGACCGCTACGCACTGTATCATGGGAGACGTAGTCCACTGTGGCAGCCCCACCATGCCGTCTACCCACCCTGGGACCATCCATCTCCCAGCACCACCACAACCACCACCACCACTACCACCACCACAACCAGGAGACCTCTTCCAGTCACACAGCCATACTGGGGTAACACAAGCAGCCTCATTATATGAACCATTCCACCAGTGGAACGCTTTACTATACATTGAAACTTTACTACTCTACTTTTACTAGAGCATTACACTATCACAACAATACACCAAGTCTTGAGTAATAAGTTACGATTTGGTTGTTGACATTCTGATAACAAACATGTAACAGGAGCCGTGTCTGAGCACATTTAAGCTTTCCTCACAATGGTTCCGACAAAGTGCTGCTCTGCGATCATTCAATTCTGTTGTTTTCAATACAACCTCACTCACTGTCTGTGAATGCTGCTGCCACTACTGGTTCATTATTAATTCAAGTCTATTTAGTCAGTCACTCAGTTAAATCCATTGTTTAATCCATTGATGCCTAAGACACCTGCAAAAAAGGGTGGTGAATGCCTGAGCTCTTTTTAAGAAAAGCTGCCCTCAGCCTATAAATATCTGAAGCAAGTTGCATTTAAATGCCAAGACCCTTATCTTTCATTAGATTGTGTCCATTCATCTCAAACAAACAGAGATTTTTAATAAAGTTGTCTCAAATCTCATGAGCATGAATGTTGCGTAATGCAGCTCCAGGCGCCAGGGCCAATGTTGCGCAAAGCAATATCAGGCATCAATGAGTGAATCCACTGGCTACTGTATGATTACTGCATAAGCTACAGTGTATGGGGCAACAGAAATAGTGAAATTTTAACGTGCTCCGCAGTGCTTTCAGAAACGGTGTGCAGATGCCCTTACTTAGTCAGGTCTGACCTTGAGAAGCTACATGAATGAGGGCATGACACAATGATGAAATGTCTCGGGTGTGAAAGTACACATACGTACACTACTTCACTCTCCCTCTTTCACACACCCTCAGCCAGAACCAAACACACATACACAAAAGGACTGTATTTGCTTAAATAGACTAAACACACAGGCAATCTATTTTTAGCGACACATGAAGTCATTGAACCCTCATCCTCGCTCAAAAAAGCACTCTGCTCTGATAAGTCACTGTGGAACACGTGTTACCTGACATCAAGTGAGAGCACATGATGATTACGGACAACATTTCAGTCACCTCTCACACCTCTCGCCCTGTCCCATATCTCCACATGGCTCATTCATATACTACACCACCTATTGATAACATTGTCCTACAGCTCAGAGAAGCTGACAGGTGGGAGGCAAAGGGGTCAGGTGCAGAATAGCGTCCCCATTACCACGGGTGTCGTAAAGGGTGACTGAGTCACCAGGGCCCTATGTGTATAGGGGGGCCCCACACAGTCCGATTTATGTAGATATATGGCTGGGGGGGGACTCCTATTGTACATAGGGCCCAAACTTTGCTGCTATGCCCCTGCCCATTACATTGTATTTATTGAGTGGGAGGGCCTTTCAGCTGACTTGGGGCACGACAAAGCTGTCAGAACTGCCTGCTGAGGCTGTTATCTGGGTTTCTGTCACACGACCCATTGACACTCCTTTTATGTAGGGCCTACATTGTAGGCATAGGTACTGTATGTATGTGCTGTCCTCAATCACTAGGTCTGTAGGTGATAACATGAGTTGTGTCAGAGGATAGGGTGTGGTAACTAATACATCAGGCTACTTGATGTGAAGTCAGTGGAGGACTCTCATTGTTCTTCTTTTCTTTTCTGTTTTAAGTTTTACACCAAAGACATGAGATCAGTATTGGCTGTTCAGAAGATATTGAGGCTATGATATCATTTACTGCTCTATTAATTAACTGACTCTATTGACAAAATTGACATCATAACAATTGTGCTACATGTATGACTGAAACTTTGTTTGTGTGTGTGTGTGTGTGTGTGTGTGTGTGTGTGTGTGTGTGTGTGTGTGTGTGTGTGTGTGTGTGTGTGTGTCTGTGTGTGTGTGTGTGTGTGTGTGTGTGTGTGTGTGTGTGTGTGTGTGTGTGTGTGTCGTGTGTGTTGTTATGTGTTGCTTAAATATACTTCATTACCCATAATGCAACAGGCAGTAGGTTACCTCAGGGACCATGTAACAAGATAGGGAGTTCTTCGATAAAGTCTCAGCATAAACCCACGCGACCGTGTGTGTCTTTTCATTAATGCACTACACGGCATAACATGGTGTCAGATAGTGAAAAACTTTAAAAGATAAGAAAGAAGATGAGTTTCGGTGACGAGTGAGAAAGTTTTGAGCCGTGAGGTCGCGTCTAAAAGCCCAAAAACGAGATGTGCAATGCTAGCGGCAGAGGAGAACAGCAGCAGCACTAGCGGCGAGGAAAGCCAGGGAGAACTCGGCGAACACAGAGAAGAAGTGCCGCCAGAGCCAGTGGCACAACCACCGCAAAATTCGTCGGCTGTACGGACGGAAAGGAGACCCACTCCAGTCATGGATAAGCTAAGTCCACCCTCACCCATGCAGTTTAGTGGAAATCTCGCAGATAATTGGAAAAGATTCAAGCAGAGATTTGAAATATATCTAGCTGCTAGCGGAGCAGGACAAGGGGATGAGAAATTGCAAGCTCAAATCTTTCTACACGTAATTGGGGAAGATGCGTTGGATATCTATAACAGTTTCCAAATTGCAGCTGCTGATCTGAAACTACCTGCGTTGTTAAAGAAATTTGAAGAGTACTTTGTGCCTACCAAAAACATAACGTTTGAGAGATACAAGTTCTTTTCCTGTGACCAAAAGCCTGGCAATGCTTTCGATCTGTACCTGGCAGAATTGTATACTTTAAGCAAGACATGCGATTTCGGTGCACTGAGAGATTCACTAATAAAGGATCGCATTGTTTGTGGAATTAAAGATAATGGCCTGAGAGAGAGATTGCTAAGAGAGAAAGATCTGACTTTGGATAAAGCAGTAGACCTGTGCAGAGCATCACAATGCTCACGCGAGCAAGTCAAAGAGTTGGCTAAAACAGAAATGGCGGCGGTGCATGCAGTAAGAACAAAAGAGCAGCACAAGAAGCGCCAAAATAAACAAAATAAAGACAAAATGGAGAATGGAAGTTGTCAGAAATGTGGAGGCAGTCACGCGCCAAGGGCATGTCCAGCTTATGGGAAATTATGCAATAATTGTGGAAAGAGAAACCATTATGCAAAATGCTGCACAGCCGACACTAAGAAAAAAGTGCATACAGTGGACGAGGAACCAGATGAGTTTTTCGTAGATGTAGTGCAGGCATCCCATGCTGAAAAAGAAGAATGGATTGTCCCAGTGACTGTAAATGAGACAATAATTCCATTTAAATTGGATACTGGAGCACAAGTGAACTTGTTGTCATTTGCTGATTACAAAACGCTGAAAATAAAAAGCAAGATACATCCAGTGAAAATGAAAGTGACAGGCTACACCGGAGAAAGTGTGCCCGTTAAAGGCAGCTGCATAGCTACATTTAAACACAAAAGCCAGATGTTAAAGGCACAGTTGCTGATTGTTGAAAAGAAAGTGCAACCAATTCTTGGTGTAACAGCATGTGAAAAACTCAATCTAGTGAGAAGAGTGTTCATGGTGGCGTCTCAGACAGCAGACAAACAGAACACAGACACAGACAAGAGTGATCAAGACACTTTAATGACAGAGTTCAAGGATGTCTTCGAGGGCTAGGCTGCTTACCAGGTGAACACAAATACACGTGGATGACACAGTAGCACCAGTAGTTCACGCATGCCGAAAGGTTCCGTTTGCACTCAGAGAAAAATTGAAAGAAGAATTAGCAAGAATGGAAAAGCTGAATGTCATACAGAAAATCAACGAACCGACAGATTGGGTTAGTTCCCTTGTCATTGTACAAAAGAAAAATGGTGCATTACGCATATGTCTGGATCCCAGAGATCTGAATAAAGCAGTCAAACGAGAGCATTTCAAGTTGCCAACCCGTGAGGAGATTATGTCTCAGTTCGCAGGAGCCAAGTGGTTCAGTAAACTCGATGCGTCTTCGGGGTTTTGGCAGATGAAGCTCGACGATGCTAGTTCAAGACTCTGTACATTCAACACGCCAGAAGGAAGATACAGATTCCTCCGTCTTCCATATGGTATCCTATCTGCTCCAGAGGTCTATCACAAGACTATTCACACAATATTCGAGCACATTCCAGGAGTCACAACCATGATGGATGACGTGATCGTGTGGGGATCCACAAAAGAGGAACATGACACAAGGCTACGACAAGTGCTTGAGCGTACAAGAAGTGTCAATCTGAAGCTAAACAGAGACAAATGTGAATTTGCAGTCAAGTCACTGACGTTCATCGGAGATGTTGTGTCAGAGAAAGGGGTGAGTCCTGATCCGAGGAAGACTTCAGCCATAGCAAATATGGAGAGGCCCCAGAACAAGGATGAGGTGAGGCGGTTCTTAGGAATGGTCACTCACCTAGCCAAGTTTATACCCCAGCTGTCTGCCATTTCGGCTCCACTCAGGATGCTGCTGGAGCAGAAAAATGAGTGGATGTGGCTAAAGCAGCAAGAGGAGTGCTTTCAGAACCTGAAAAAGATACTCATCTCAGAGCCAGTGCTTAGGTTCTACGATCCCAAACGAGAGACAAGAATCTCAGCAGATGCTTCGCAGTATGGCTTAGGAGCCGTCCTTCTACAGTTGCACGAGGAAACATGGC
>NC_085878.1:44399987-44409987 GCF_034702125.1 Engraulis encrasicolus
CTTCACCATCTTTGTTTTGGTTTGATTTCCAAGACTGGTCAAAGACTCGTGACTCCTGGCTATCTAGGGAAAAGTTATTCCCCAGTGTCAGCCCCAGGTGGATTCACTTACTCTTGTATCGCTGCCAGACCTCTAATCCCCTCCATTAGCCTGCTCGGAGCTTCATTTTCCACCTCAAACTCTTAACCTCTTTTACTTCGAAATGGATGTCTCTCTATCAGTCCAAAGGGCTTTTTCTAAGCCCCTCCACAAGACTTTAGAGAGTGGCCCAAGAATAACAGCGATGCCTTCCCACATTGATATGAAACGTCTTCACCCTTCATCCTTCACAACTTCGCCATGCCCCTAAGCATGGGCACACAGTTGGAGTCGGACTTATAGGGTTGCTGTTCCGATTCCTGATATCGCCAGTGGCACGCTGTGTGCTGTGGTGTGTTGTGTGTCACAATGACATAAGGACTTTTCCCAGTTGGACATCCACTTTCATCAATAGCTCACCACAGGCAGAGCAGTTGAGGTCAGAGTGTGAGATGAGAGATGGGGGACTTCGAACATGCTGAGTGAGAGGACAGGCACATGAAAGGAGATCAGTGTTTGGGGGAGCGCTGTGGCGCAGCGCGCTAAGCCCCCCACATTTGGGCATGCATGCCCACCCATGGTGACCCCGGTTCGAGTCCGGTCAGGGTCATTTCCCGATCCTCCCCTGTCTCTCTGTCCCATTCGCTTCCTGTCACCATCTTCGACTGTCCTGTCAAATAAAGGCATGAAATGTTTTTAAAAAAGAAAGGAGATCTGTGTTGCTACAACAAGAGTAAGAGCAAGAGCATCTATTGGCAGATATTGGGTGGGAACAATGACTGTGGATTGATTAATATGCATTATAGTATGTCTATGGGTGGGTGGGACAGGAGCAGTGTCAATGGTGACTTGAAGAGACTGCATGAGAGTTCACCAGGACAACTCATGTATCCTGCTCTGCCTTTCTCCTATCGATTTACGTGTCTGTTGTCATTTGATTGTTTGTTTTCAATACAGTGAAGCGAAGCACTTTAGGTGAAGGCTTGGATTCACCTTTAAAAACCAAAGAGAGGACAGTGGACAATGAGGGGATGAATCACAAGTAAAAAACACAAACAAAAAAAGACCACTTGCAGTATGTAAGATCTGGATTCGAGCAATGTATGTGTGAGAACACTATGTGCTCTATGTATATCTTTGTCATCTACATCTAAATCTTTTAAATGTAAATCTTTTGACTCATTGGTTAAGTTCTGCAAAAAAGTACAGCACAGTACAATCTTTTCTGTGTTCTCTAAGTCTCTGATGTCTTCCTACGTTAGTTCAGACAGAAGCTTAGGTAATATTCATCATTTCTGTGTGATGATGTGTGACACAATAGGTCACACCCGACCCTTTGGTACTGGTACTCGAGATGTACCAGTCTTTTCATCAGAGATCTCATAATTTCACAGTAGTCAGTTCGGTAAGAGGTTGGACATTTCAAAGGTGTAAAACATGACTGAATTACAAGTTTAAATCTTGATTCGCAAATAAGCTGAATGCATTTTTAAAGTTTTTACAACAGGTTCATGGCAAATGTTTCTCATGATGTAAGATGTTTTGAATGAGAAATAAGTCATCTGTTTGCCTGAACCTTAAGTTTCTAACTTCATTCGACCATGTCCTGTTGTTATGGCCTATCCATAGAGCGCTACAGTCGTACCCCTTAGGGATTAGGATTGAATGGACGGCTCTTTCAGTGGCCTTAAAATCGGCTCTATGTCTATGTGCATTAAAAAATGTCACTCATCAGACACGGCGAGTACAGACCTAGATTGAGTGATGAAACATACTAAGCGTAAGTAGGGTTGAGGGAGTGTGAAATGCCAAAATCCTACTTTGTGGTTCACCATTGCATTACTTTTTCATTATGTCGTTTGTTTTTTGTTTTATTTATGTGCCAACAGAATACATAGAGATATTATATATATTTGTATATTTCTTTTGATATTGTATTTTTGTACGTATGTGATATTTCATTTTATAATCAAAGCATTGCTAATGTTAAGAAATGTATTTTAAGTTATTTTGTTGAGTTATTCCTTTTTATATTAATGCATTTATAATAATCTAACATAATTGTCATACCGGTACAGTACAAACTGTATGAACAGTTTGAACTTTTATATTGTTTAATTTGATCATTTTGTCAGTGTTGGCATTTTTTTTCATTTGCCAAGCTAAATAAGCAGCAGAAGGTTAAACTCTGCATTGTTTGTGGTGAATGAGTCTGGTCTAAGTCTGTTATTTGAACCATCAAGCTGGAGGCACTGGCTTGTCCTAAATTTAAACTGAGTATGTTTGTCTAGATATGACACATTTGTAATTGCCATATAACCACATTAATGGTATCCATTGGTCATCAACATGTTCATTAAACAAACAAGTAGCCATGTTAGCCAGTGTTAGTATGTGTTCAGGCTGGCAGCTACTGAAGTGAAAAAGCAGCTGAGGATGCCCAAAGAGCAACACTCTCTTCAGATCCAGGCAGTCGCTTATTTATTATATTATGAAACATGACCATAATGAATCATAATGTTCTTTACAATTTCATGGATGTCAGAAGATCTACAGTGTCAAATTCCTTTCTACCGAACCCTGTCATGACCTGTTATCAGGAAGTCAAGTAGATTGTGGAAAGTGACGCATTCAGCAACAGCTATCACCATCTCTTTGAGTAAATGACTGAAATTATTATGTTTGTATGTTTGCTGATGACTGAATTTATGTATTCTTTAAATGTTATCCATTGATGATCCTGTGTGTTGATACTAATATCCATATGGTTGGTAATGATACACCTTACATAATACAGCACTTCTAAACTAAACTGAAACTTGGCTTGTGAGTAATCTTGTTTAAAGAAGTTTCTCTGGCTTCAAACCGGTATGAGTGACTATGTGTACAGCAGTGCAGGAAGATATGTAATGCTGGCAAGATGCAGACACAGCCTTTTCTCATGCAGCGCCATGCCCCTTTCTATTCAACCAGGGCCGGTTCTGGCTTATTTGGCGCCCTAGGCGAGTTTGAGTTCTGGCGCCCCCCCCCCCTTTTTTTTATACCTTACAGAACACAAGAGTAATACCGGTAGTAAGCTTAACTAAATAGCATCAAGAACAATAACTGTTTTGCATCAAATGGATTTTGGACAGCCGACCAACACATCAGATTGAGTCGCATGAAAGTACCTTCACTGTGTGGTGTCTTGGATGTAATGGTGGTGGTGCCCCCAACCCCAGATGAGAGGGAGGTTATCAATGTGTTTGAATTGTAAAATGGAATTGAAATGCCAGGAGAGTGGTACAGTACATTTGCATGTCAAATGCATGTGTAGACAATAGGCCTACCAAGGAGGTCTGCATTGATAGCCTATCTACACTACCTACAGCATCACAAAGCATGGCAGCATAACAATTTTAATAAGCTACACATTTGTGCTGTCTATGATTCCAAACCAATTTCATTTCTGTAGCCTACTGGAAATAGTGGTGCATTTGTGAGTAGGAGAATGAGAAGGGGGCTATCTATGTGTTTGAACCGGAGGGACAGGGTGAGAGAAAGGGAGAAAAGCTGTCACGCTTTTGAATTTCATTATATACAAAATATAGTAAATAGCCTCACTTGTCTGCAATACTACATCACTCAGCATGAAAACATGCTGTGCATGGTTCTCTTACATGATTAATGTAGGCCTATATGTCATTCTGGTCTGGAAACAATGTTTTTTTTAAGCTTACAACAAGCAGGTAATTCATTCAAGTGGATGGAAGGAGATATGGCAGCTAAACTTGTTTTAAACATGGCACCAGTCTTATTTTACACTGCTGGTCAACCTAAGCAAGTATTATGATGTCAGGTGGGTGTTAGTGAGTAGGCTACTAGCTACTTTACTGGATTTCATTGCTTGGCATACTTGGCTAATGTTAGCATGCTAACTAGCGATTTCTCAGATCAAAAGCAAAGCTCTTTTTCCCTCTAATTCCAAACAGTAGCCTCATAACTATTAGGCTTTACATTACCACAAACGGTTTCTGATTAAACCACATACTTCCAAAACACCCTCTGCAACTCCTGCATCATGCAATGACTGGTTTAATGAGAACATAACAATTCTCCACCCAGCAGAGTAGCTTTGCTGTTCTCGCTTGCCCTCTGTCTCTCGAATGAGTCTCCAAATTCAAAATAGATCGCACGCTGTCACTCGTCCCGCCCCCTTTCTCAGGACTGTCTGTTTATTGGTTCACAGACTTCCCAGAGACAGTTGAAAGCGATGTTAGGCCTACTATTGGCTGAGGGGCGCTTTTCCGTGAGGAGCGCTTTCGCCACGCTTTGTTGATTGCGACTTCATAAAAAAACCTCCATATCGCAAAATTACGCATCGGAGAGCGCCATTTCGGCGCCCCTTCTTCACATTGCGCTCTAGGCGACCGTCTAGCCGGCCTATGCTTATAACCGGCCCTGTATTCAACATAGAGGATCATGAGTGAGCAAAGAGGGGGAATAAAAATCAACAGGACTGGGCAGAAAGAGTCATTTTGAATGGGAGAGAGATGGGACTGGGAGTCAGTCCAGGAGGGGGATTAATTTGTTTAAACTGACCCAGGAATGGGGATGGAATGGGATTTTCCAACATAGTGGGTATTATATCGATACTTTGAAGTATGATGTTGACTCCTCAGTCCTCCTCCGTCTTTTGCAGATATAAAAGTCAACCACGGGAGTATTTTGTTAGAAATGTATTTACAAAAATAACATGTCAATTCTTCATCACAATGACATAGACTGCTCTACGATAAACATGTAGTTAAAACATACAGTACATATAAATAATTGAATAGCAAAATGCATCTTATGACAACCAAGTCTAATGGACGAACAAGCAACAAAAGAGACCATATCAAATCTCAGCCTATACCAATGCACCTGAGCAGTTGGATGTGAATGTTCTTCTTGAGCAGATCAACACTGAAGCACAGTTGCATAAAAGAGCACATTTTATCATCCCTCCCCCCTTCTCTGCCTTTGTACTGAATAAAATAGAAAATGGAATGATGTAAAAGAAGAGAACCTTTTGGTAAATTATGGAACTTCATATGTTTTGTTTTAAGCAGATGATGAGCAGATTCTGTAAACAAATGAGGGAATAGCGGGGAGTAAAAGGCGTGTAAGGGTGTAACAGGGAGTCAAAGGTCTATTCTCTCTAATCAAGTACACTGATTGTCAAATTCAGTGAATTTCTCCTCACAGTTAGCTGCCCCAGTCTGAGTGGAAATCCTCAGATAAACACCAGCGTTGCCCTTGTTCTGCTTGAACAAACTGGTTCAATTTGAGCAACACAGGATCAGTTGAAGCCAATCAAGGGGAATTTCAGTTCCCCGGTTGCTCAAACATTACATTTCGCTTGAATCTCAGACTGCACTTTAAAAACAAATCCCAGACATAAAATGCTACATATGGCATACAAACCATGTGTCCAAACTATGTGTCATTGGTTTTGTGCTACTCCTGACCCCTCTCTACCAGCCCCTTCAGTGTATTCCCCTGGGCAGTGCCTGCATCTCATTCCCCATGGCCAGCATTTGTAACTGAGCATGTGTTGTGTGAGTACAATGACAGGTGTTGGAATGGAGTAATCAATCAATCGATCAATTGAACAGTGTCCCCCAAGGGCTTTTCAGTTAAGGCAGCCACCTTGGCAAAAACAGTCTAGCCACCTTAACTAAGTTGACTCAATTCTGCAAATCAGGTAACAATTGGCTTTAACATTTCTTGTAATTATTGCAATATGTGTGACAAAGGGCACTTCAAAATAATGGCTCACATCCTGACCAATGGCGCAATGGAAGAAATTCTTTCAGGAAAGGTACACTTCATTTTCATTACTTCACACCTTGTTGGGCAATCTTTTTTTCTTACATTTTCTCTGAAGGAAACACCGGTAAAGGAGCGCAAGCATTGGAGCAGTGGGGGTAGTGGGGTTTTACATAAAGTGATGGGACAGGATAAACTGTGACTTTCTCCTGAACCACCATAAGTTCCATCTGTTCTGTCTTGGAGAGAGTTGGATTGTGGACTGTTACTGTGTGTGTGTGTGTGTGTGTGTGTGTGTGTGTGTGCGTGTCTGGATATGGATTTGAACTGGGCCACGGATCATAGAGAACAGGCACTGCCCTCCCTCCCTACTAATCCCTAAGCAAATGTGAACTTAGCCGTAAAGTCAACTAAAGATCAGACTCAATACTTCAACTCTCTAATCAGCTCACGTCTCTGGCTAACTCCAGTTTCAGAGCTATCCCCAAAGTGTTAGTACTAAAACTCCGCCAGGCTTTAGTTCTTCCTCCAACCTCCTTTGAAGAATGAGGGATCAGCTATTCGCCTTTTTAGTTGATCCTTTTGGCAAATCTTTAAGAAAAAACACACACATCCCCATTTCAGTAGTCCTGTGATGTCTTCCAAGAGAAGACACAGCCTACGCAGTCCCAAAGTCTGAAAAGTTCCTTCTTCTGGTTTACTTTTTGTTTGTTGGTCTGTTTGTTTTAATCCAGCCTTGGATGGTTATAGTTTGGTGATCCATCACAGAGGGCAGGATAGGTGGTGTATGTCCTCTCTTATGTCCCCATCACCTTTATCTTCAACGCTGCCCTTTCACATCCGGACAAGCCCACTCTTATCCAATGAGATCACTGGAGTGTTGCTTGACAACAGGCAGATTGACTGACAGCTCTCAATCAAATCAGTCACACGCTGACATGCACGTGTCGATGGGAGGCGGTGCGCCTCTTGATGCGCGAGCGGCGCGGCTGGGGCTTGCGCTGGCTGCGGTGGCGGCATAAGGGTCCCAGCAGGATCCAGAGGTAGAGCATGACGCAGGCCCAGCACGAGGACATCTTGACCCAGAACGTGGACCAGCTGCCGTGGGTGAAGGTGGTCTCCAGCACCGCCGTCTCGTAGCTGAAGAGGGGGAGGACGGAGGAAGAGGAGGAGATGGAGATGAAGGAGGAGGACGACGACGAGGAAGAGAAGGGATGATTAACTATTACTGGTACATGAGGTTGACACTTTTTTTTGGTGTTCACAGTGCTACCGTAAAAATGAAGTGATAGGATAACAAAGCATCAGGGAGTCTACACTTTATTGTATGCATCTACAGTAATTAAATGATAAAATGATGATCACTCTATAGATGTGTGTATTACTTCATAATTAATAAGTCCGTTACATGCTACTTGATGCCGGCGTCATACATATGACATAACAGTCTTAATAGTGCCAAAACAGTGTCATGATGAGTTGTAACGCAGTCATGCATGTGTCATAAACATGATGTCAATGTCATAAACGTTTCATGGTTGATATTGTTAGGGCTGTCATTACCATAACCGAATGTCACTTAATGAGATGGTCATAAAATGTTTATGACACATGCATGACTGAATTACGACACTGTTATGACTGCTATGGCATACATAGTAAATGACAATATCATCTATATAACATAGCAAAATTGGCCATGGTCATGTGCATCAGCAAAAAGTTCAATTGGGGAGGGGACGTAATGAGAAACAGTCTGATAATGACCTGAACCAGTTGGTGAGTGTCATCATGACGTAGAGCGAGGCCAGGAAGAAGACGAAGTGGAAGAAGAAGTAGCTGTAGGCCACGCGGTGGATCTCGTTGTGGACCACCTTCTGACAGCCTCTGGTCACCTCCACCACATACTCAGCCTCCACTAAAGACAGACAGACACACACAAATACATGCACACAAATGTGCACGAACGCACGCACGCACGCACACGCAGACACACACACAAACACACGAACACACACACACACACACACACACACACACACACACACACACACACACACACACACACACACACACACACACACACACAGTGAATATCGTAAAACATTCAAGAGCAAAACACCTGAGTAAATCAGAGGAATACAGTATGGTTTTCACCAATTTATTGTAATCAGATTCATCACATTGCCAGTCTGTAAGTCAGTAAGTTAGTCATTGAAAGCTTACCTTCATCTTCCTCTGGACAGCAGAAACAACATGTTGCTTTCTGTGGGGGTAAAGTAACAGCACAAAAAACATCACAAATAATCTTATACTAATATTAATACTAATACTAATAATACTTATTTACAAATAATTACTTCTATGCATGGTATAGGTAAAGACCAACAACAGAGATCCTTTAGCTGCTGACAGCGCACATTAAAGCGTCCCCTGACACATCCCAACGACAGGAAACAGCCCCAGCAGGCCACCGTACCTGGAACTCGTAGCGGTAAACTTTGATCATCCAAAAGGGCCCAAACACCTCCGCCAGGTACGACGCTTCATTACTGCAAGGACAGACAAGGACGTCATCATTATACTACACATAAGAGATATTCCATTCCCTTCTTCTGTCATCAATGAATGGTGTTATATGATGTTAAAACCCTGGATGGAAAACATCATGGTTGCGCACGTCGCACACGAGTAATTAGACTACTTATTTTGGACATAAATCTGTTGACAGTTTGGAAGGGTTAGCCCTCCCCTTGTCTCCGCGCGTCCTCCCTAGTAGTCTGTTTAAAGCTGTGTTTCTGCTAATTGGTACAACTCTTTTAGCCCGCAGGTAGAGACGCTGAGCGAAACCAGCTGACTGACTCAGTGTCCTAATATTTTGCTACCTAGAGCAGCAGTAACAACCTCCACAGCATGTGTGCTACTGAAAAGATACAACACTGTAATGGATTTTGCGTTATTGATTACAGGGCAGTATCTTTTCAGCCAATGTCATTAAGTTGGAGCTCACAGCAATCTGCACCAAAAGACTACAAACAAAGCTGATTTTTTGAATCACTACAAAATGTATGAGTCCTTAATATTTGTTCTGGAAGATATTGGATAAACCATTTTTGCCTTTGGTGTGAGTCATGTGACATGCACTTGGCCCAGGAAACATGATGAAGTATGATGAAAGGAATGGGACACCATGGTTAGTTAACACACCATGCGAACAGCACACAGCAGTACATGATGGCTGCTCCGATGATAGCCACTGCATTGCCCTCCTTCTGGATCTCACCGCGGCCCGTGCTGGGGTGGCACACCGTGATGTTCATACCCTGGAACTCCACTGGAGAGAGAGGAGCGAGAAAGAGAGAGAGAGAGAGAGAGAGAGAGAGAGAGAGAGAGAGAGAAAATAATCTTAAGTTCATCTTCAGTAGGACAAACAGGTCGATTGTCCTGGTCACAGGGAGAGAGGGGCCCAGAATGAAATTGGTCCTCATTACATCAAGTGGGGCCCAGATCCTGGGACCAGCCAAGGCAGTCAATGTGTGTGTGTGTGTGTGTGTGTGTGTGTGTGTGTGTGTGTGTGTGTGTGTGTGTGTGTGTGTGTGTGTGTGTGTGTGTGTGTGTGTGTGTGTGTGGCAAAGTATGTTTTGTGGAGGTTACCAAAAGCTAAACAACATTTTCCAGTGATACGCAAGTATGCATTGGCATTGGCATTGGCATCTTGTTGGCATGGCTGATAGTTTACAAAATGAGTACTACTATAGCAGACGAGGGGGAACAGAGAGAGAGAGAGAGAGAGAGAGAGAGAGAGAGAGAGAGAGAGAGAGAGAGAGAGAGAGAGAGAGAGAAAAAGAGGCGCGTAAGCTGCTTGCTAATGCCGCCCCCTCTTTATCACTGGTGATTAATCGGCTTGTGGATGTCACATTACTGCGGTGAATGAAAGTCAGTCTATTTACAGGCTGGCAAACGTACACCATGACCCAGCAGGTGGGGGAAAATGCTGTTCGCTCCAAATAATACAAACTGGCACGGGTGAAGCAGATACTCCACATGGAAACAAAAACGTCAACTGATATTTTTAACTATACCAATAGCAACCATGTTCAAATACTCTCATGTATGCATGATACTGTAG
>NC_085878.1:44414987-44419987 GCF_034702125.1 Engraulis encrasicolus
CATGGCAGTCATGCTCGGTTTTCATCCTATTCATGGCAAACGTCTGAAACTACAAGTAAAATGAACGGTTTGAACGTGTCAGACATACCACATCGTCCGTTTTCCTCTCACACGCAGGCTATGAATGGGACTTTACAAGGTAGATCCCTGATCTTGACTATGTGAAGTGGATGTGCCAGGCCTTAACCCTACACACACACAGATAATCAGCAAAGTGGCTTGAGGTGTCTGGGGTGAGTCTGGCTGGCTGGATGAGCAGGTTGACAAGGGGGGGTGACTGGGGACATACGAGCCTATGTTGTGGAGCAAACGAGGAGACAATAAAGACGCTCTCTCTCTCTCTCTCTTGATCCCTCTGTCTCGCTCTTTCTTTAAATAGCAGGTCATTACCTACATGCGCTAGTTCCTGAAGCAGCATTAGGCCTGGCGGACTGTCCCTGTGAAAGTGACGGGGGGGTGAATGGCAAGTATTCATGTAGGAGCTTGTCAGGGCATAGCTCACATAGTGCTCACGTAGTGTGTGTGTTTGTGTGTGTTTGTGTGTGTTTGTGTGTGTGTGTGTGTGTGTGTGTGTGTGTGTGTGTGTGTGTGTGTGTGTGTGTGTGTGTGTGTGTGTGTGTGTGTGTGTGTGCATTTGAGTGAGTGTAGTTACCGGTATGTATAATGGATCTACTATTTTATTATTTGAACCAGAGCCGGTTTGGTATAAGTGGTGTACTGATGGACAACTGATTTGATCGCAAAAGATTCCATACCGTACAAACACTTACTGTATACTGTATACACTCCACCAGAGTCACCTCTGTGAATCTGTGTGTGTGTGTGTGTGTGTGTGTGTGTGTGTGTGTGTGTGTGTGTGTGTGTGTGTGTGTGTGTGTGTGTGTGTGTGTGTGTGTGTGTGTGTGTGTGTGTGTGTGTGAGAGATAGAGAGAGTGTGTATGTGTGTGTGTGTGTGTCTAAATGTGTGAGTGTGTGCGTGCATGCCTGCGTACCTCTCTCGGGTGGTCGGCTGGAGAGGGCTGAGAAGGTGAGGTACATGACGTAACAGCAGATGATGGAGGCCTGCAGTAACCCAGAACGAGGCTTCTCTGTGGAGCGAAAGACGCATTTCAATGAATGAATGAGACTTAACAGACTAACAAACACACGCACAATTCAATCAATGACCTACAGTAGATTCACATGCGCGCACACACCCCACCCACACCCACACAATAATACCAACAGAGTACACTGACACACCAAAGCATGAATAGGCATACACGCGTGAGCGTGCACAAACACACACGCACACGCACACGCACACGCACACGCACACGCACGCACACGCACACGCACACGCACACGCACACGCACACACACACTTTCTTCTTGCTGTACAGTATAGGCTAATGTATTCCACAGCTGTCTTTGAGCAGCTGTTTATGTGCCATTGCCATGGGCATTCTGGAACATTAACTCCCGTCCGGCTGGCTGGCAGGTGGCTAGCATGTTACGCTGATGCATTGTGGGTAGTGATGGGCTACAGGTCAGGGAGCGGCAGTAGACCTGCATCTAGGTGCGGTGCCAATGATTGGACAGCTCTCCTCCGCCCACATACTGTACATGGCTGAGGTGCCCTTGAGCAAGACACGTAATGCACATGCACTATGATAACACACACGCACACATGCACACACATGGACTCAATCTGTGGTACATGTGAGCATGCACACAGGTTGGGAACATGGATACGCACACACAGACACAGACACAGACACAGACATAAACACAAACACAAACAGACACAGACACAGACACAGACACACACACACACACCAGGCTTGTACGAAATTCCAAATTGAATGAATTTGAATTCAAAGTAATGCCATAATATGAACACTAGGTGGTGGTGTTCTATGTACTCTCAATGGGTGGTGTAGCTTAAATTCAAAGAAATTCAAGGTAATGACACCACCTAGTGTTCGTATTATGGCATTACTTTGAATTCAAATTCATTCAATTCGGAATTTCGTACAAGCCTGACACACACACACACACACAGTAAGAGTGTGTGACTCACTCTGCTGCACGCATGGTGTGAGGGCGATGAAGCTCATGACGGCACACAGGGCCAGGTTGCTCCAGAGCAGGGCCTTGTTGAGGTGGCAGCCGGCCGGGTGCGTGTAGTACTTGAACATGAAGGTGAAGGCCATGGTGGCGATGGTGTAGAAGAAGAGCGTGGCGCAGATCACCGCCAGGTACCAGCGCTTGTCCTCCGCTGCCCCCGTCAGCCTGGGAGGAGAATGACAAAAAAAGATCAAGAAGGACATGGCCAATCCCCACATTTGAAATGGCAATCAATTTACTCGCTGCTCTCCGTTCCTGTGGCCTTCAATCTGGAAACAAATAACAGAAAATTCTGGGACTGAAGGCGGTGTATTTGGTGGCACTGCTAATAGGATTGTGCTTTGGACAATTGCCACCCTGAAACCTGCTCCAGGAACAGGCCTTGTATTGTAAGAGCGGTTTTGGTGTCAAATGACCATGTCTTGATATGGTACAAAACATCTCCCAAAACACGGCAGACTGTTCTGTTCCACGACTGAAAAGGGAGTTGTCTCCATGTGAAAGAAAATGTGCAAAATTGAGACGTATGAGAATAGGGAGCAGAGAGAGAGAGAGAGAGAGAGAGAGAGAGAGAGAGAGAGAGAGAGAGAGAGAGAGAGAGAGAGAGAGAGAGAGAGAGAGAGAGAGAGAGAGAGGAGATTAGTTTATGTCGAGGAACAGAAGGTGATATGGCCAAGGAGAGCTGGCTATTAGAGAACAACTATAGAGAAAGGAGTAGAGAGAGGGCATCAGGGAGTTGCAGAGGGGTAGGGGCTGACTGTAAACCTGTACAATATGTATCATATACTGTAGGTACATGAAAGAAGATGATAAAGATCTTTGATCAGTCTCAACAAGACTACACCACTACATCATGTTCCTTATGTCAGCAGCATGTATGATAACATCTTGATAGTACTTTAAAAGGTTATGACAGTCAGAGGAATAAAGCTGCACAGGAAATGGTGTCAGCAGGGGGTGAAAGGAGTAAGAATGAGATGAAATGAAATTGAGACAGAGTAAAGGGAGGAGAATAAAGAAACCGCACGGAGGAAGAGAAGTTTATATATGGGATTGTAAAGCGATCATCCTAAAGAACAAAGTCCAGCTCTGTATCTGCTCGGCTGTGAGTTTTATGTGCACCTCTGGCAAAATAATCACAATAAGCTCTGACCCCATTATACATATACATACTGTATCTAGTACTTGTAGATAAAGACATTTCAAATAAAATGGATTGCCTTTGGAGTTACGAAATTGACTTCCCCAGGGTTGATGTGGTTTTTAAACAAAGTAATGAAGAAAACTATAGTCAATCACTTACAAGACACCAAGACTCTAACAAGCTCAAACAAGACACCCAGACACAGTTTGAACATGTACGACAAGAGAGGAAATCAAAAAGACTTCCTCCAGGCTGGATTTCTAAATGGAAAGATCCACACATGCACTGACAGCTTTCAAGGGCAGCAAAAGAACAGTATAGCCACCGCATCCATCACTACCCCAACTCCAAGGACCTGAATCCCTATACCAATCATAACTCTTATAGGATGTTCAGGTCAGAAGAGAACTGTGCCGACACCCATTCCCGCACCTAACATGAAACTGACTGACATGTTCATGCCAAAAATGTGAGTGTTCAGGAACCAAATAATACTTGGTCTTTGAACCATGACGACAACGTGGATATCAACAGGTTCATCTGGGCAACACAAGTGGTAAATGACATCACCTGCTATGAGGCCCTTCGGTTCTGAATTTAACTGACACTGTGTGTGTGTGTGTGTGTGTGTGTGTGTGTGTGTGTGTGTGTGTGTGTGTGTGTGTGTGTGTGTGTGTGTGTGTGTGTGTGTGTGTGTGTGTGTGTGTGTGTGTGTGTGTGTGTGTGCATGTGTTTTGTATTTGTGGGAATCTGTATCTGGATATCTGGAGTTATGAGCTGTATTCCATGAAAGTATTTTGTGTTTGGGTACAATTTGTTTTCACAAGGCAATTTTACAATTGAAATTCATTATGGGAAATGGAAAAGAGAGGCATAAATGGAAACCACATCACTGGAGCTAGTAAATAACACTCACTGAGAGAAGCAAGAAGTTAATTAGAGCAAAAGAGAGGAGCCGAGCTGTTTCATCTGGTGCACATCTGAAGTGGCAAGGACACAGTGTGTGTGTGTGTGTGTGTGTGTGTGTGTGTGTGTGTGTGTGTGTGTGTGTGTGTGTGTGTGTGTGTGTGTGTGTGTGTGTGTGTGCGTGCGTGCGTGCACCTGTGTCTCTGTGTGTGTGTGTGCGTGTACATCTAACAACCATTATAAGGTGCCAGATGTCCCCACTAAGGTACTAACATGGACAAAATGGTGCTTTGTGGGGCCCAGTGTTTTTCTAGGTAGTTTTGTTGTTACTGGTAAAAGTCAAAGTGAAAAAAACATTCCCTTACTGACAGGTTAAGGTTAGGGATTGTTTTGGTGTGGGCAGAGTTTAGCATTGTGGAGGTCAATGGCAGCCCCATAAATACTGTGCATTGGTGTGTGTGTGTGTGTGTGTGTGTGTGTGTGTGTGTGTGTGTGTGTGTGTGTGTGTGTGTGTGTGTGTGTGTGTGTGTGTGTTTGTGCTGGTATGTGTGAGCAAGAAAAGAGAGAGAGAGAGAGAGGGAGACAGAAACAGATACATAGAACACGAGAGGGAAGAAAGTGCAGGAATGGAAGGGAAACAAGAGGAAAGACTGAGCGGAGTGAGAAAGTATGGGCAGGAAACGGGAAAACAAAAACAAAACAGCCAAGAAAGGCCAAGGCCATGGTCCTATCCTGCTTTCACTACTGCAACTCTCTACAATCTGGCAGATGCAATAAAGCCAGAATGAGGCGGCTCGTCAGGTGTTCCCTTGAGGGTACATCTCACTCCTGTCTGCATATC
>NC_085878.1:44424987-44452487 GCF_034702125.1 Engraulis encrasicolus
AGTGGAAAAGCAATTGGGAAAAAAATCGAATAGAATCGTATCGCATCTTATCGCATCGTATCGTATCGTGGAGCATTCTTAAGTATAAAAAAATAATCGAATCGTATCGCATTGAATATTAAGATATCGATTTTGAATCGTATCGTCATGGAGGCTGTGATTTACACCCCTACTGCTGACTGATTTTAAAAATCAATGCATGGTGCAACATTTCCTTCTTTTTTTCAGTTCATGAGAAGCACAAACATCAAATATTTGTAATCGGAAGCAGGACTAATGGATAGTCAACAAGCTCTGCTTTCTGATCCCTTCTGATTTCTGCTCCTATTTTGTTATTTAGGCCTATTTTTTTATTCACTGAAAATGACAAACGCAAAACAACTCATAACTCCAACTACGTTGAGTATCTTAAGTTGACCTGAAGATTAGACCGTCTGTTATTAGAAGCACAGAGAATGTGTTTTTTAAGTATGGTTAGTGGCTTTGGGAGATAAAATAAATTCAGAAGTGGTGTTCACAGTGCTAGTTGATGATCCATGACAATTTTGAACTTTGGGCTACTGAGCCTTTCTTTAATGAAACACATCAGGGGTGCATTTCTCGAAAGCGTAGTTGCTAACTACGTACGTTGGCTTCTTTGTTGGTTGCAATTTCCCATTGGCAACTACCCAAGTTGCTAACTGGCTAACCACTACGCTTTCGAGAAACGCAACCCAGAGATGGAAATCATTAAAATAGTCCACATGCAGCAGAACAGAGTTATTCCACTGAACTCTTCAACTGCAGTTTTGTTCAGCTTAACACGAATGCATAATCTCTTAAAAACAAAGCTCTTGTTAATTAAATCTGTGAAATTGGTCTGGAATAGCTCTCCTACTGACACACAGCTGGTGGAGTCAAATGGCCTGATGACCCCAACAAACACTCATCCACCCACACACACACACACACACACACACACACACACACACACACACACACACACACACACACACACACACACACACACACACACACAAACACACACACACACAAAACCATCCACCCGCCCACTCACAGACCCACTTTCCACATGCAACAGCTTGCAGCAACAAGGTTTTGGTGGGGTGATGACCACAGTTTATTCCTCCTCTCTCTCTCTCTCCCTCACTATCTCTCTCTCTCTCTCTCTCTCTCTCTCTCTCTCTCTCTCTCTCTCTCTTTTTTTTTTAATGGAGCGGCTTGACTGGGGGGTTGGCAGGTCTGATAGAGATTAATCCACAAGCCTGCATGCATCTGGATGACTGCACCAAGCAGACTGTAAACCGAAGGAGCCTCTCATCCCGAGATAAACCCTGGCTGTCACACACAAACACACGCTCAAACACACACGTTTACTCTGGGCTAAATCTAATGGCCATTTTCCATGATGAGCTGGAATTTCCACTGATAAAATAGAGAGCTCTCTCATCTCCAAAACCAAACCATCAGCCAAAACAAACAAAAAAGCAAACTTTCATCTCTCTGTATTATGTTCCTATTCATTTGCTGTCTCTGATATGCACAGTCTCTCTGTCTTCACCCACTCCTTTCTCTATTCATATGGCATAGTACTAGGGATGCAAACGATTAATCGATTAATCGACTTTAATCAATCAATACATTAATCGATTAAAAAACATTAATCGCAATTAATCGACAATTCAACTGACAAGAGACCCAGGTGAAATGGGCATGTGAAGAATGTGTGTGAAGAGGAGTAAATAGTGGGAATATTTAAAGGACCTTTGGATTAAAGAATTGAAATAGAATTAATTTAAATGTGGTATTTTATCTCAGTTTTTAATTCAATTCTTTAGACTTAGTCGTTTTTTTTTCGAGAAACATTGAGATTTCCGGGGGAAATGCCACTTCTCAATTAATCGTACGTCGATCGATAAGGCTATCAACTAATGATTAATGAATTAATCGATAATTTGCATCCCTACATAGTACGGATGTATTGATATGTGGATGAAAATGATCTCAACTGGACTCAGTCCGTCAGACTCCGTCAGAGCAACAGAGCTCACACCCTGGGATGAACCTATGAGGTTCACAATCTAAACATCAGCTGCAATTCACAAACAACCAGCTACACGCTGTCTACGGAGAGTGCATAACATCCTGCGTGACAGCCACCATCCTGCCTACCATCTGTTCCAACAGCTACCCTCAGGTAGAAGGTACAGGTCCCTTCAGAGCCGCACCGAAAGACTGGCCAAGAGCGTTTACCACCAGGCCATTAGACTTTTGAATTCGCAGGACTGCTGAGGAACATTACTGTCTTAAATGTTATCCATCTATCCTTTGGACATTCTGTGTGTGTGTGTGTGTGTGTGTGTGTGTGTGTGTGTGTGTGTGTGTGTGTGTGTGTGTGTGTGCGTGCGTGCGTGCGCGCGTGCGTGCATGTTTGAGAGAGGGGGGGGGGTGTCGTACTATGCACTTAATCTCTGCTGCACTTTAAGTGGGATGGGGGGGCTGGGGGGGTCAAGCACTGGTGTCACTTTTACCTCGTTTTGCACTTTACTTGGAAACCTGCTACTACTAAGTATTGTACCCCAAACACAATTTCGTTGCCTTTTTGACAATGACAATAAATTCTTGAATCTTGAATCTTGAAGAGGCCTTGCTTTTCCCTGAGCCTCCATGGCCATCTTAAAGGCACGTGGTGACTATCAGGGGACTACTTATGGAGTCCTTGTAGCCCATGCAGATGGTGCAAACAGGGACACATCTGCTTTGGATATGTGTCAGCAGGAGAACTTGGATCTGTGTGATCGATCAGAACCATGACAATATGTGACCTTCCTTGCACAGCTGATCAAGTGGTCAAGTAATTCAACAAAATGCATTTGGAATAACAGTTGGGACAAAAAAGATACTAGCGCAGAGCCTGTTGGGCCTTTTTGCCCATGTCTTTTGCAGCCTGCAAAAAGAATAGATAGATATATTTTTTTCTAGACCTACTTAAAATCATTGTTGCAAATCTCATTTTTTGTTGGCTAATCATTAGACACAGATATATTTCAGTGGAATATAGGTGAATTGATATTTGTTGGCTATTTCCAAATTTTGGAGCGATCTTCCTCTGCATAATGATCATGGTGTCTTGAAGGCACAATCAACCCCTCTCTGTCTGTGTATCTCTCTCTCTCTCTCTCTCTCTCTCTCTCTCTCTCTCTCTCTCTCTCGCATCCGCAGCGTCTCTTGTGCAAGCTGTTGAACGCTTGGTCTAAAAATAGACTTGTTATTTTTAGACTTGCTATTTTAAAAAAAACTCTCGAAAGGGAATCGTGAGAGACTTGCTATGTCACCGTAGTTTGGCCAGCTCTGTCCGGCACGGGGCTTATCTATTCATGGTAGATTCTGTTTGTGGCCATAGGTCTATAGATAGGCTACTCAAGCCATGTTTTTTTTTTTTTTTCGAATGACGTCAGTCAACATGGAGTTCTTGTGTAGCAGGTGTTTGTCTGTCTGTTTGAAAAGGGAATGTTGGGTTTTGTAGCAGGTGTATGCTAGCAGAGCGGCAAAAGGCAATGAATTTGTATTAAACTAATATCTTCAGTAGGCCTATAATGTCCTATCCATTACAAACTTTGCACTGCAAACCGATCATTTGGTGGAGTGCGAGAATTGTGTGTGGAACAAGCAGAACAAACACGCTTCTTGAATTATTAGAATAGATAGATAGGCCTATATTAGAAGAAAGCCAAGCCCCTTGTGTCAGATGCGATAGCCGACACAATGTGTGTGTAGAAGGTGTGTGTTGCTGGTTTGTCTGTTGCGCTTTAGTGCTGAGAATGGAATGTTAGTTGAGCTACAGGTTGCGCTGTCAGCCGCCAGTGGCAGCCTTCAACAACTAAATAGAATGTTGGGTGCACTATTGATTCCAGGGTGACAAACGGCAGAAATTAGCCTACATTAGTGGAATTTAGTTTAATTAGGCCTACTATCTTCAGTATTTTATGTCCAAATGGCATGAAATGTTGCACTGCAACCCACCATACCACTGGAAAGTCACCCTCCAAATTTGAGATCATTTTGTGCCGTGCTGCCAGAGTTGTGCGTGACATAGACATAGCGGAGACACAGACAGAGGTTTCTTGAATTATTAGATAAATAGATACGTTTTTTAACAATACAAAGTAGGCCTATGTCTGTGCCTCCTTGTCTTTTATGCTAGATCATTAAAGGCAAACGTCAAGCCATTAGTTACACAAGGCCTACAAATTGATATTTGTTACAGATCAAGCTGCAAGTCAGATGGTCTATAAATGGCTAATGACCAATTTGTATTTTATATGTGTTTGTTAGCTGTCCCCAAAGATATTCATGAAAATGCAGTGTCATCGTTATTGCAGTAGTCATTGAGGAGGCAGGGATATGGGTGCACTCAAGATGTGTAGAAAAGTAAACAGGTGCATGGACCCAAATGGAACAGTTCAAACTCTGCTCTCAGAAAAAGAATGAAAAAACTTCTTGTGCTTGACCTTAGTGTCTTTTTCAACCAATCAGAACACTCTTTCCTTTGACTTAGATATCATTAGGGCCAATGACAGAACTTGCGTGTCATTACATTATACACGCCCCATCAAATTGTTGAAAAATCAGAGATCGCCAACTTGGCCAGACTGACCTGACCTACGAAATATTGAGCAGCATCACAGGAAGTAAGGGCAGGGCTAATTGAGCACTGCCAGAGAGAAAACTAGACATCTTCAACAGTGGACAGACATTTAGGGGGGCATGTGGAACTTCCGACCAATATATATAATAATATAATAAGCCAATATAGAGGCTACATACCATATTATATCGGAGCATAACTGTCACATGCTTTTGATCATGAAGTATTTGTAGATTATCATGTCAATGTAACTGAGGTGTTCCTGGGCAGTCCGCCCCTCGGGTCTCGAACTCGTCACCTCCCAGTCAACACAACAGTTTGAGTATGGGATGCACAGAACGATACCGCTGAGCTGAAGGACCAGTCCGATAGCTCAGCATTACCGATACTGTATGAGATTTCGGGTTTACTAACATTCCACACCACACTCTGCTACTTGGCTTCCGTTACATTAACATATATCACAGAAAATGGCATTTTTTGTGCAGTAGGGCCAAGGGGCAGGTGCTTTAGCACCACCTCGTCCCTATCTGCGCACACCTATGATCTGCAAAATGATTGGTGTTGTCAGCGATGTCAATGGGCATCACCAGTGTAAATGCAGTCTACAAATAAAACCAGTGTTTTCACACACAATATTCCACCCAATTTGACTTTCTATTTGATACTTGCTGACCTGACTCTCTAAAGATGAATATAAGCAGAACTACAGTATATTCATCTGGCAAGACTCAGATTAGATATCTGCACCTCACCCTGAGAATTGCCATTTATCATTTCTTTGTGATGCGTAGTTTGTTGGATACTAAAGAGAGACATGTAGCCTGTACAGCAAAGGGAAATGGACTTCAACGACAAACAGATCTTACTGAATGAAGTTACTTCCTTGTCATGTTTGGTTGACCCTGAATGACAGTCATATTCCCACCCAGGACTGGGTTTCAATGGGATGATTCATAGGATTCCTGTCTTTTGTCTTTGCCACACAGTGAGGACCATCTGCCCAGTACTTCTGTGCATCCCCTCAGACGTCATGCAGGGTCATGCAAGATGTCATCAAACACATTACACATGTAAGGATCAAATCAAAACCAATTCATCAGAGCAGTGAAGCTTACAGGTTATATTTAAGATTAGCCTATTTGCGCACACAACTTTATGCCTGCCGAGCATCGGCTTATCTGTTGGCAGTAGGGGAATGCATGAAAGCAGAGGACAGGGTGTTTATTCCTTACAAAGTCAAACTCAAAGCACTTGCCAGCTCTGAGAACACAACAAGTGACAAAGTGGGGCCCTATAGTAAAGCTAGGCCCCCTTCTTACATAAGCCCTCAGACCCACCGGCTCCAAGACACGTGAGGACCAGTGACAAATTGGGGAGGTACACTCACGTTTGTATTCAACCCCTCAAGCAGTGAGGTTTTTTTCAATGTGTCTGCATAGTTGGCATGGACTACCACACATCTCCGCCTGATGAGAAGTGAAACTGTACAAATGTGTCCTGAGTACAGCTTCATCGATCACGCCAGGTAATCTGGCATGGTCCGTGTAGCTAACGAGCCAGCGTGGATTAGAGTGTTAAGTAACAGGCTGCATAGTTGGGGTAACCATGACAACTGATGTCGCAACATTGTTGTGTGTGAGTACGGAGTTCCGGAATGCCCTGGGTGCTGGGTACCCCCGCATTGTTGTAGCACACTCGTGCAAAAGGAAAGGGTTGCCCCTCTTTCACATGTTACAGGGCAAGCACAAACTGAATGTGTGGCCAGTGTTTCTAACAGTGACATAGTTCTCAATTTCTCAAAGTTTTGGAAATACTAAAAACAGTTTTAGTAGTACTGTAGAAGAGATTCCGATAGATGGGGTGTCAGGGGCTGGAGGCAGAGAACTGGTGACTGAAAGTCTACACACTCCTTTCACTTCTCATTAGCGAGAATCCTCTGAAGGCCCATTCATTTCACACAATCACAATGAACCATGCCAGTATGAAAGAGAGAGAGAGAATGAAAGAGAGCTGGTATGCGATTCGACAGGATACACAACATGACAGTATAAGAAATCTGATGGAGTCATCACTTCAAACATTGAAAATAGATAAATAAGCTTCTGATAAATTGCAAGTGTGCATTTGAATTGCGAGTTTTTAGACCTTTCTAAATAGATAAAACAGGTTAAAAGTCCACAGTCTTCACAAATGAAATGTTGACACAAAATAGTACATGCCAACAGCCACACCCTTACATGTCTGAACCCATTCTCTAATCCCCTTTCCAAGTGGTCCTAAACTTTCACTCTGGATTTCCCCCAGCCACAGTGACACCCCCCGGATTAGCAAACGTCCTGTGGGAAACGCAGGGAAATATGGCTCCACTCTTTCACGCGTCACTGATGTCCCCTCACATGCCCACCTGTTAAACAAGCACCCCTCTGACAAGTCACTAACCTCATCAAGTGCACTGTTGCGCCTGATGCGCACACTGTAACAGCCATTCAAAAGATAGTGTTTCACTACTACGACATGTGCCTTTAATAACAATATTATGACTTGGGCATTGCCATTCGGATAACACCATGCAGATGGCATCGCCAACGATCCCATTCACTATTAGCTGAAAAGGCTTGACTACATCATGACTACATTGTTATGACATTACCGAGTACATATCACAGATCACAGGGACATTATCATTTTGGAGACAATAAGGTAACAGCAGTGCCTGCCCATGAAAGGGATAACAGGGTCCATACATCACCACATTAAAACCCTTCCACCCCCCCTCACCTGATAGGCCACCATGTTGAGGAAGTAGCTGTACACCCCATTGGAGTGGCCGCTCGGGTCCGTCGACATGTCGAAGGATCCCCGCCTTTAGCTGAGTCTCAGCTGCCCCCTCAGTAAACCCTCCACATTAATCCACCCGGCGAGTAGCTAACTAATGAGATCCGAGGTGCTGGTGTAGTAGCAGTAGTAGTAGTAGGAGCCCCGGTCATGGCAAAGTAGGATCCATGTCGCAGAGGGCTGTGGATGCACTCATGTAGGTCAACGTGGCCAAGTCCAGTAAAGACCCACTGGCACCTCAGACAACAACAGAACACTCTTCACTGATGAGGGGACTCCTTTGCTCCTTGTCTTGTGGTAGGAAGTTAGTCCACGCACGTCAACAGGTCTCTCTTTTGTAGGTCAGCTGTTCTAAGTCCATCCAGGGTCCCCGGTGGCACTTTCACTGACATTACTCCCCATGGTGAAAAAACACACACCACCACCACCACACACCCTTATAGACGTACTCCCATCCTATCATGCACAAACTAATACCCGCTGGTACAGTCTATAGCCCTGCCAGGAAAGTGTGACTAGCGCAATGTATGTGCGCATGTACATGTATGTGTGTGCGCGCCTGACAGAGGGAGAATGAACGGGTACAATGCCCAAGAGGCTAACCCCCACCCCGATTCCCCCCTCCCTCTCTCATTTAGCCTGCATCTCTTCACCAAGGAAGATTAGCCCATCACAGAGAGAGAGAGAGAGAGAGAGAGAGAGAGAGAGAGAGAGAGAGAGAGAGAGAGAGAGAAGAGGATTGGGCATAGAGGAGAGGAGGAGGCGTGTACTAGCGGGCCTTGGTCCATCTGTCCCTCCCCTCCCCCAGGCCACTGCCCCCTCCTCCCCCAGGGCCCTGAGCCATGAGCTGGGGCTGGCCTTCGCCCGCATGCCTGCATCCGACTGGATTGGCCAGCGGGCCTAATCGCTTTAGCGCAAATAATGGAATTAGGAGCAATATTGTGGTGGGTTTTATTTCTTCTGTGGTGTGTGTGTGTGTGTTTTCACAAGGATGTTACCCACCCATCCACACACCCAGAGAGCAAATGTAGAGACTGAATATTACCCTTACGAAAATGGACCATGGTTTATTATGGTATTACTATATTAACCACGGTTCTGCCGTGGTATGTCATGATTACACTAAGTACTCTGAACCTACCATAATTGTACCAGGGCTTTTTCTAGGAATTTTTGGCATGAGGGAGCATCATGGCAGGTTGCGGGGGGGTGAAGGGGGTGGGGTGTCCCTCCCCCTCTTGATTGAAAAAAGTAATTTATATTAGAAAAAAAGAAGTATGAGGGTGCTCCCGCGGAGGTATGAGGGTGGAGCTCCCCTATTTCCCCGTTCAGAAAAAGCCATAATTGTACTATGGCTTACTATGGTACTACTGTGATTTTTATGTAGTGACATAGTCACGAACCGTGCTAAAAAAAAAGTGACAACTATGAATAACTACAAACCATGGTTCAGTTCTCATGGTTGATTTTTGTAAGGTTTAGCACTTAGTTAGCACCACAACTTTTTCCCTAACTGAAGGCGGAAATGAAAGTACACTGTAGCACAGGTAAACACAGATACTAAAAAACACACTCAAAACATGCACACTCTCACACCTTATCCTTCACCTACATTTATGTGTACATCGCCTTCATCTATGTTTGTGTCTGTACAACTGACTGACAGGAAGCTTATCTATGTTCCCACGGCCCATTGGTCCCACAGCCATGGTCCCACATCACTAAGACTTTTTAACATTATTTTTTAGGACATGGGAGAAGGGCATGTTCTCTTAGTTTACTCTGAAATGTGGGAACATGGAGTTGTGGAAAATAGGGCCTAATATTTGAATCATTTCTTAAAAATGTGAGAACATGGAGCAGCAAGAATGGGCTGTGGGAACATAGAGCTGACCCCGACTGGCACACTTGTCCTGGCATCCATGCCAATTCAGTTTGGGCGGTAAGGGGGCCAGGTATAATCCGTTGGCTACGCGGCAGGCCCTAATCCAGAAACCAGCCCCGTCAGCCAGGGCCTGCCTCAGGCTAGCCGCCCACGACAACAACACACAACATCTGGCTTTACCTTAGTTCCCCTGCGGATCAAGCTACTCTCTCTGGCTCTACGGCACTACTATTGTGACGGACGACGACTACTTTTACTACTACTACGTGTACTGAGGTGTACTCTGTAAGCTGCTAGCTACCGTAATTTACTCCGGGGTAAACAAAGGAACTCTACTACTACAACTATGGCTAATTCTGTCGACACCTCAGACAAGAGGCTTAATCTGTATACGTATAGTAAATCCGACTCTGAATTTCACTGACTGCCTGGTTTTGAGCAGAGGACATAACAAGGGCCCTGGAGTTTTGCTAACACTTAAGCACTTTGGCTGTGAAATGACAAAAACGTTTCTAGCCAGTTCAACAGCACCATGCTGTTTCATTTTTTTCTACTAAACTTGACAAACATTCATCATCTTGACTTTTCATTTTACTTTACAAAAGGAAATTCGATGCAAACACAACAATGTGCTTTCACAGATTCCAATGCATAGTAATACACGGCTGTGATGACACACACACACACACACACACACACACACACACACACACACACACACACACACACACACACACACACACACATTCACACACACACATTCACACACACACACACACACACACACACACACACACACACACACACACACATACCACTGGTTGACAATTAGACAGAAAAACAGACACTGGTCTTTAAAATACCTGGCAAAAAACCCTCTGGGAGGCCAGGTAACAAATAAACAGCATGGTACAACAGAGATGTCAAGGATGAAACCCTAGTGGCCCTTTGGGTTAACCATGCCACAACCAATGGCTTATTGGGCATAATTGAGTTACACGTGCCTGTGTAGGCTGTTTAGAGCACAGCGCCAAAAATGGCCCTTAAGTACAGTAGACCAGACCAAACAGTAGAGTCGGCTAGCATAGCCGGCGCGTCGGGTCGCTCAACCTCACAATGAATGGCAGAGGCAGGCTGGCCACAAGATGTGGGTCAGAGTGGTGCTGGTCAACAGGATTACTGGGGGGGGTTGGAGGGAGAGAGATTGTGGAACGTGCGCAGGCAGCCTCTCAGCCTCTCAGCCTGGGCGACCTTCAGGCGGTCTGACCCATTAATCCCGCCATCAGGGCTTGCCGGCCTGCACTGGCCGGCCTGCACTGGCCTCTTTTGCCCTTCCTACTCAACTCAACTACCCGCGCTGACATGGCTGCAGCCTTGGCTTCTCCAGACGTGCATCTTGTTAAAATGTTGCCACGCACGTACGCGTGCGCACGTATGAATGAAACAAACTTGTGCGCTCACAAACTCAGACCACACACACATACACCTCTGAAACACACAAGTTCCTAAACACGCACAGAGGAGAACACTACAATACACAGTATACTGATAGAGTAGAGTTTCTCATCGGGGTGCTACAGCCCCCAGGGGGTGTTGAGGAGCCCTAGGGGGGAATCGAAAAGAGTACAGCTGAGAGGGGGCTGTGCTTAGTTGCCATTGGGAGGCATTAGTCCATTATACTTTTTTAATACAAAGGGGTCGTTGGCAGTCTTATGATGAGGTCAAGGGGGCGTTCGGAGGCTTATGATGAGGTCATTTATTAAAAAAAGGTTGAAAACCACTGATATAGAGATAAATGTACAGTATAGGGACATTGCACACTCCACAAGTAGGACAGTGCTTAACATAAATCCTGAGCTACCTATAGCTGGCAGAAGAGAACCCAACGCACAAATGTGTCACATAGATGACACATGCAGATGATCCATATTTATCACCAGCCTCTCTTCCTACAAGCACAAGCACAAGCTACAGCAGTAAATCCTATAATGCATAACGTCACAGCTTAAAGCAGAGCAGACATAAAAACGAGTTCAACAATCCACAGCAATCATTCACAACTTTTTGATGTTGCAGCTTGACCTACACAATTACTTTTTTATGTATACCTATGATAAATATTTTGTTTATTCTTCCTCAATAAATTAAGATTAAGATATACTTCAGGTCTATTGTACTTTAGCCTATTTGTAGATGGCCCTAAAAGCAACAAATAAACAAATTGGCAACACCATTTTGCAATATGTTGGTTAAATTCCACAATTGTCAGGCACATGTTCAGAATTGGAGACAGACAGATATCCCTCCCAGAGATCCAAATGTAGACGACATTAAGACGGTCAACTAAGACCAATCTCATCCATAACCTCAGTTCCACCCTTAACATTGACTGTGGAAGTAAGAGGCTTTACCTGGGATGCTAAATAAAAGCAAAAGTGACCCAAGTGAAAGGTCACACTGTCATCTAAGTCCGCAGTAGCCCCAACGCCACTTCAAACACTGTGCCACTGTCAACACCAAAAAGTGAATCTGTAAGACCCCTTAAGTCTTTAAAGATTAGTGGGACGGATTATAGCCATGAACAGGCATGGGCATGTTCCTCACATTGGTGATGGTGACAACCATCTGTTTGGGTTTGCACACCAAGGGGCTGTCAAAGAGGGGGTGGCATTGACTTTTGGCAGGATGACACTAATATGTGTCGTAGCAAAAAACCATGTAAAGCCAGAGACGGATGATAAGGAACCTTATCGCCTATCTTTGGAAAAATATTATTCCCATCTCCATGAACCATGAAAACCAGACTTCTTGATAAAAACTGACATTGAAAAGCTCCTCTATGAAAAGAACATCTTTTTTCTCAGAGGTAGTTAACTGCCAGTAAGTTGACATTGTTCTTTTTTTTCAATCAAATTGTTAAAAAATTACATACAACAGCAATTGGTGACAACTGACGCAGTTGAAGCAGTACAACTAGTCACTGAAAGTGTATTGCTTGTCTTACGTGTTGGGCCTGTCAGACATGCTGGCCCTTACCTCAAGAAAGTTAAGACCAAAATGACTGACGGAAGAATGTCTGTTGGAAGCGTGGTCTCTTATGTGCATGGTAGTCAATTCATTTAACAAGCAATTTAACAAAAGGTCAAGGGTCAATTTCTGTCAAGTGCTGATATCAAATCATGTGCTGCTAAAATGTTACAGCTCTTATTTGTTTCAGATTATGGGGTCACAGACGAAATTGTCAGTAAGACGAACTACTTCTTCTGCGACAGTGTTTAGTACCACTATATAGGCCTAGAGGGTTGAGATAACAACAAACCAGCATGTTTTTACATTAACCCCGACCTTGGTATTTACCTATGGTGCTGTACCATGTTTTTTTTAACACTGAAGATGTTCTTGAGTGAATCGGATAAATCTGAATCGGTTTTGTATGTGTGTAAGGTGAAATATCAATAAAACACAGGAGGATGGTTAAGGGTAACCTCTATGGATATTGAAGACTGCTTGTAGGTCCTGGTTATGTGCAGATAACAAATACGGCATATTTATTAGCCAAGTGATAAAGTAGATATTGCCATCTTGTCAAACATTTGAAAAAAAATAATTCAGGAGTGCATTCCTTATCTTACATAGTGAACTTAAGTGAAATCACAACACTTCTGTGGTGTGACTTTTGCATGTGTGTGTTTAGTCCTAATTCCACACACAGGGGGTTCTCCCATGATGGACACAGACATGCCACACCAGCATCCTCTGCCATTCACACACACACACACACACACACACACACACACACACACACACACACACACACACACACACACACACACACACACACACACACACAATTGACGGAAAGGGAGACCTTTCCCAGGCGATAATTAGAGGCGCTGTATGCTAATGCAGGACAGAGCTGCACTGTTTGAACACATGCATTCCCATGTACACTACCAACGACCTCCACCCCCCTCATTGCTCAATGTCTCCATTCAGCCCTGCCTTCATCAGCCACAATGGCAAGCAAGGGTGGGGGTTGGCATGTGTAATAAAACTGGAAAGGGGTCATCAGGCTAAATCATGTTGAGAAACAGAGTTGAAAAGCTGTTCTCTATTTTGTATGCAAATTCAAATACAAGTGAAAGAAAAATGATAATACTAGAAAATACATTATGGTGTAGCCTAAAACCAGATTAATCTGGCATCTTTGCAGCTGAGGTAGGCCTAGACTCCTGTTCTGAAAGTTCTTTTAAGTTTCATATAGGCCTACCTTCTTCAAATTGTTATTCACCTGACTGGCTGAAACTCTGAAAACTATCTATTAGCTGAGATCCAAATTATCAACATGGGAGATCCTGATTGGCCTCTAGGCTATTTCAGGCTTTCTTTTATTTTAGAAAGATGTCTTCATTCTTGGGGGCAATTCTAGTTGGAATGGCTTAGGTGAAATGGAGAGGTCCAATTATTCCTACCCCCGAACATATTCAATCAAAGGAAAACAACATTGAAATTCCCTATTTGCATCTGTCTCTGACGAGAGATATCGAGACTGTGTTCTTACCTGCGCCCAGCAGCAGCGATACATCACCGACCACACGAGCTCGACATAAAGGCGGGAACCCCCTTGATCCTCAAATGCCGAATGTCACTCATCACCAGAAGGCATGACGCTGGGCGACGAGGAGCGAGGTTGATGTAGGCTAGTTCTAGCCTAGTTTGGACCACCCAAATATTTCCCTCAAATATTTAAACTACCGCATCTTGTAGCCGGATCTGCTAGAAACAACTGAAGCGCAGGTATTCAAAGCCGATTATTGGTGAGTTCAGTGACGGTCCGTCTTATAGCGGAAAACGTCCAGAGAACGAGCGTGACAGGTTGTGTCACAGGGTCAAGGTGTCATTTGTTAGGAGTTAAATCTCTTAATGATCCAAGCGGGCGCTGTGCCAAGCCACATATAGCTTAGTCCAAGACGTAGGCTATGAGCCAAATAAGAAAATAAATAAAGAAAGAAATAGCCTAAATAGCCTATACCCTAGCCTATTTAAACAGCAAACGCAGGCCTAATGTAATAGCCTAGTCCTAATTGCCATTGGAAATAGCCTTGCCTTGGCATAGACCTCAAAACCACATGGCATATTGTCAAATTAAATAAAAGTATAACACAAGTTTTTAAAATAAAGGGAAAAAAATAACAATTAGGAAGAGCGGGACTGAGAACGGGGTTGGTTGTCACACTTTTTACTTAAATTGAATTTCTGCTAAATTTGGTATATGGTAAGGATACCCTTTCTAGCCATATTGGCTGATGTGTCAGGTCCATTTGGATAGTCTTAGATCCAGAAGACTCCTTTTTGTTAAAAAGATATGGCTTGTCAAAGGCACACAGATGTGACAACCAACCCCATAGCTGGGTAGGTTGTCACACCCTATGGCAGGGGTCAGGAACCTATGGCTCTAGAGCCATGTGGCTCTTTTGGGAACTGTATATGGCTCTTACTTATCTAGGGTTGCCAACCATCCCTTGAAATACGTAATCGTCCTATATTTAAAAATAAAAGTACAGGACATGGGAGGTTAAAATGCATTAAACTGCAGGAAATAACATCTAAGAAATACAACATTTTCAAGGGAAGGACTCCCAGACCCTTGCCATAATGAAGTCGACAGTTGGCAACCCTATACTTACCTGTTATCAATTAAACTAATAACTTGACAGCACAGTCTATTGAAATACATAATTGTATTCAGTGTTTTTAAAATGGTATGGCTCTTTAAAAAAAAAAAAAAATGGCGTTCATGGCTCTCTCCAGCAAAAAGATTCCTGACCCCTGCCCTATGGGGTTGATTGTCCCTGTGTTATTGTAATGGGGAAAATATAAAAATTTAGACATATTTTGAATTACATATTTTTCATTATTTTCAATGAAATATGAACTGTACTACGCTAAACTAATCCCATGTATAAAATCATCAGTCATCAAATAAAAATAGACCTACATTAGTTCATTTCTTTTTCACTTCATTTCATTGATCCTACTTCTAAATTTTTAAATGCAAATGTAAAAAGATGTGAAATATAAAATTAACATATCCTCATGAGTAAAAACTTAAACAAGTTTAATTGTGTCCCTTTTAGATTGTAAAATGTAAATGTAGGCCTATATTCATTAAAAATCACAAATCCATAATGTTAATCCATAAGTTCATAAATGTAGGCTAAAACACAAGGCCAACTGGACCTTCAATCATTCAAACATGCAACCATACAGTGCAGGACAAACTATAGGCTTACAATAAAATTCATAACATTGCCAGAACTAACAACTTTGCAATGTACCTGTAATTCATGTGACTGACAACCAACCCCAATTTTTTTTTTGACAAAACCTACCCAGTGGTGTAGTCTACTTTTTATTAGTGGGTATACTGTATATTTGAGCATTTTTGGAAGTTGGTATACTGTATATATTTGTGCTATTGAAATGAATGGATCAATCAATTTTAAGTGGGTGTAGGCCTACTGAAATCCCTGAAATTTTGAAGTGGGTATACTCTGTATACCCGCGTTCTACATAGACTACACCACTGAACCTACCCCAACTGAAACTTTCATTTGGAGGCTTGCGTCCACATGCATTACCCTAGCTCTGAAAAAAAAACTAACTAATTTGTAGCTTTCCCTTTACACTTTCAAATGGCAATATTATTCTGACATCAACTTGTAGTGTCATGACTTAGGCTACAGAAAAACAATGGAGTCCTCAAATGTTGGGTTTACATGTGAAAAACACTTTTAATGGCCTCACCTCAAAGCTGCTTTCACTTCCACTATCAACGTAGGTGACCTTAGACCCAAATTCTGAACAGATCTGTGTCAAACATTTTGATCTGCGCCCTATAGTGGCTGGCTGAGATGACTGTGACAACCTACCCGTGTGACAACCAACCCCGCTCTCCCCTACAACTGTGGAAATCCAATCATCCAATCTCTAAACATGTTTTATTCCAGTTAATTGATCCACTTCTGTCACTACCACCAGAGGTCGCTACTCTGTTTTGATCTCGTCGATATGTGTTACATGTATATTTGTCCCCAGTCAAGTCTAGTGCAGTAGACTAGTTCTAGTCCCTTTTAGTTCCGGACGCATCAGGTAAACATGGCGGCCGAGGGAGATGTCGATTTGGACTTGGAAGCCGAAGAAAATTGCACTGGAAAACCAGCAGAAAAGCCTCGGAAACATGACAGTGGGGCAGCTGATTTGGAAAGAGTTACTGATTATGCCGAAGAAAAAGAAATATCAAGTTCGGATTTGGAAACGGTAAGGATAACGGTGTCCCATTGACATGAGGCCTGCCGGGTAGCTAACAAAAAGTTAGCCATTGCTACTAGGATTTGTACATGCCAAAGCATCTACCGCTGTACACGTGTTGACAAAAAATAAAAAATGAAGATATGAGTGAAATGTGTTACCTTTAACTATACAATCAGTGACATCTGTTAGTCAGTAAATTAATCATAACTCGTCTCGAGCACAAGTTACTAGCCATTTGTAGCACCTAGCAGGGAAGCGCACATTGGAATGGCATGGCAGTCAGCTGTAAACTACCCGAAAATGACAAATACGTTTGTTTGAAGGAGTTTCAGAAACTTGTATAGTTTGTCTTTCAATGTTTCTGACTAAATTAAACTACAATGGACATTTTAAGGTGTCTTGCCGCTGTTTATTGCGCTCAAACGACACATTTATAATATGTTGATTGGCCAAAATGAAAGATCCATGGAGGTTTTAGGGTTCCCACTGGTGCTCGAATTCCTTGAAAATGCTTGAATTTGGTGAGTGTGTGTTGCTGCGCTTCTCATGACCATCATCCTGTCATGGGCAAACACAACTAGTAGGCTACCTATTTAAAGGTGCTGGAAAACTGAAAATTTGGTGCTTGGAGGTGCTTGCATTTGTTCATGAAAAAGGTGTGGGAACTGTGGTTTGTAATACTGGCTGTGGACAACTGTTCTAATGTTGTATATTTCCCACCCCAAGGCGATGTCCGTAATTGGCGACAGAAGATCCAGAGAACAGAAAGCAAAACAAGAACGGTAAACATCTTTTCATTTTAGAACTACTCACCTGATCGGACTGTCTCCTGACAGTCATTGAAAGTCATCTGACGAGCTTACAGTTCAGAGGGGAAACCCTTATAAATTGTGCAGTATAATAAATGGGTTGTTATCTGTAATAGATTATAATACATTTGACGTAGGCCCACTAATAATAATAATAGGGATGTATTGTACATGTGTTGCCAATAATTGTTCTTAACGTAAAACATTTAATGTTTTCCAGGGAAAAAGAACTGGCTAAAGTCACAATCAAAAAGGAGGACGTAGAACTCATCGTAAGTTCACAGTTGGAAGTTGTCACTATGCTGTATTCAGAAACCATCTGAACAAGTGTTTTCTATTCAGTATCTCAGCAACTTAACACAAGTGTGGATTTTAAGTCTTTTTTTTTACTCAATTTTAAGTTCATTTAGGTGTATACACCACCATGTTATTATTATTCATTCATTTTGGGCTGAGCGGCACAAAGGTCATTTTTTCAATTGAGAGCAGGACTCACTCCTATAGATTGCGAGGGTGTTGGCCCAAATGCTCAACTCAATATTTAGAAAAAAATAAATGAAAAGGCTTCATCTTGCAGTGTGTGTGTGTGTGGGGGGGGGGTTGTTATTATTATCATTGTTGTTATTGCATAGACACATTTTGGTGTGTGCCTTACTGAACACTGAATGCAAAGTGTTGGCTCTTTTCTCTCTTTTTGAGAAATTCAGTGACACCAAAGATCCCCTGATGATTATCTTGCCATACTGTTCAACGTAAATGATTGCATTGGTTTTCTTTTTAATTGTACATAGAAAGTGTGTAACCGTGCATTATTGTTTACAGATGGGCGAGATGGAGATTCCGCGAGGCGTGGCTGAGCGGAGTTTAAGGGAACACATGGGCAACGTGGTGGAGGCTTTGATTGCGCTGACCAACTGAGAAGCTTACAAGATCACTATGGCAACGTCTTACATCTCCAACGCTCTGAAGAATGCCCCAGTGCCCATTATTTCTGCCCTGCCTCCTCCAACAGCTACAGGGACTTTATTTCCATTCCACATCCCCATCCCCCTGTGTATTTGATTGGATGAAATAAAATGACTTTTTATGAGAAAAATATTCTTTTTTTTCCAACATACATTAGCGTTGGTGCTGCCCTTACGATTTGATTCAATTACTATTATTGAGGTAATGATTCGATTTGAATCGATTCAGTCTGATTCTACAATGCATTGCAATTCATCACATTTTACTCAAAGCAAGGAAAATCTTTCATCAGTCATGAGGCAATGCCTGCAGTCAGATGGTGAAGAGCATTTTATTGGCTGTTGTGTATATCAGTCCTGCAGTCTTCAATGCTTTGAAGTGCTTTCATTTAATTAAATGCTCCTGAAATGCACACTTGACACTTGAAAAAATATGCCGCATTGATGGCATTTATCGAATCAATGGCAATGCATTGCTGAATTGATTATTGTTGACACCACTAACATACATACACATGGACGGGCCTATGGTGATCATGTCTGTAGTGATGTACTCTTTTTCAAATTGTAGCAGTAGTATTCAGTTTTTGAGTGGTTGTGGGCCAGGATTCATATTTTAGCCATTTAATCATGCAAATTCATGTAATCATGTACAGCATGAATTCAAATAATGGAAAGCATAGGCAGCAATTCGAAATCAAATTCAGTTCGGCCCTTGACAGTCCCTTGACAGATTTGTCAGCCAACTTGTAAAAATGGTTGTACATCAAATAATGGTTGTACTGTGGTGGGGGTAGGTGGGGATGGCATGCCAGTGTGCTCCTAAAATCTAGCTATTATAGCAGAACACAGACTACACTACACCTATAAAGGCGTGCATATCTAATTCTGAGATGTCTATCAAGAGCTGGATTTTTGATGCTGTTAAAATATTAACCTCCTAAATCCATACATATTTTTGTCTTTCACTGCACAAACACTGGGGTTCAGTAAACCCACTTGGCTTTACTTGACACTCTGCTGTAGCAATACAGGCAGTGATCCCTTTAGAAGTTCCATCATCACTGACTGTGCGCACATTGTTGCTCCACATAACAGACAGTGCAGACCCTAAAGAGAGGAGAGCTGCCGCCCTGAAGTGTGTATGGTTGTAAAATAAATAGAGATCCTTAAAAGTATGCCGTTGCACTATTCCGAGAGGGAATAGTCCGTTCCAGAAGCATAGGAGATGTTTGTGGTTTTGTAAATTATGTTGTTGTGCTGTGTTTTGATCTCCTGAGCATTCACGATGACGCTGCCTCCAGCAGGTTGAAAGAAAAAAGATTGGTTTATTACCATTTAGGTGCAATTAGGTTTTATAAAGCAGTTAAACAGCATGATAAACACCTACTCTTAACATTACAACAGAAGTAGTAGAACAATACAGGGGTGAATTTCTCGAAACCAAAGTTGCCTACTACATTAGCTACTTCGTTGCTTTCAATGCATTTTCCCATTGGCAACTACCGAAGTTGCTAACAGGCTAACAACTTCCCCTTTGAGAAACTCACCCCAGCACACAGCTATTTAAATTTCTCCTTGCTGTACAAGTCCCCTGTTCTTCAACTTCCCCTGTTCTACAACTTCCCCTTTAAGAAACTCACCCCAGCACACAGCTATTTAAATTTCTCCTTGCTGTACAAGTCCCCTGTTCTTTTGTTTTCCTCTGAAGCTGGGACACCATCACCCCATAGTGGCGGTCCAACCGCACTTCAGTTCATCAAAGCGTAACAAATATTTCACCAAAAGGTCAGCCCAGGTGAATACAAAAAAACCCAAACACAGCTTCTCCTTGGGGACAAAAAAATCTGGTGTGCGACAACACACACTGGAAATGATTTAAAAATCAGTCTCTTTGCGATGTACGTTTTGAAATTTAAGTTTTCCTCTTCTGCACGGTTGGCCGGTCGAACACGTCTCTTACTCCCCCGGCCTTCTGTTTGAAGAACTTTGTGTTCTGCGCGCTCTCCTGGGCCCACGCCGAATCGAACGCTGTTGTGTCCTGATCCACCAGGTGAGTGTATTTGGTTCGGCCTGAGCGCCCAAAGTTCTTGACCTGGAAGCAAACAGCAAACAACTTAAATTAAAACATGGACTGACGGCACGTTTATCTTTGTTGTACTTTAAATGGAACTGGGGAGGGGGGTGTAAGAACTAGTGGCTTATCTTTCTTGCACTTAAAATGGTAATCTATTAACTTAGTGCTGCATGCACAAGTTTGTTGCCTTTATTGACAATAACTATCTTGAATTCAAACAACAAGCTCCACCTATGCACATGCATGTAATTTCTTAAACAACAGACCTAGCCCAGCATTGTTGTATAGAAGTGTGTACTTCTACCAATAAAGTAAAAAACACTGAAAGGTGATGTTACAAGAGACGTTCTATTCTATTGTTAGTACTAAGAAAATATTTGGGGTTACATCAAAGCTTGTAGTACCTGCATGACTTTGGGAAGAATGGTCTTGTTGAAATGGTCCTCCAAAGTTGGGGCACTGAAGTCCCTCTTGAAAACGTCTTCCTCTCCATCCTGTTGGCAAACAAACATCAGTGTGAACATAAAGAGGAAGGGAGAACTCCTGAAGAAATCTTTTGAGCCAAGCACTTTCTAAAGTTACCTAGTACTGGTAAATTCACATATGATCAGTAACGTAGATAAACAAATACATAATACAATTTTTTTTTTACAAAATTACTTGTACGAAGTGCACAGTGAGAGGGAGTACCGTCCATTACTGTACGTACATAAGTCAGATGCCACTGTCGACACAAAATCCCTGTTAACCAGCTGTTAACCAGGGGGTAGCACCACTCACCATGAAGAAGGCTCCTCTGTGGTAGTATTTCTGGAGGAACTTGTATTTTCCCTTGACGGCCTTGTTGGTGACGTGCTTGCCTTGGTTGCGTAGCTCGGCTCTCCTCTCCTCCTCGGTCATGCTGTGGAACCTCTCGATCTCAGCCTTGTCTTTCTCCACCCTGCAGGAGCAGATGGAAACGTCACCCAACAATCTTAATTTCTTTCAAATAAAAACTACTACTGTACTAGGACCAGGGCTCTAAATTAACCTTTCATCACCAGCCATAATGGCTAATAGATGTTAATCTCACTAGCAAAACACACACTCACTAATAGGTCAAAGTGTAAGTAAGGTTTTTCTCTACCAGACAAACTGAAATTTCACCAGCATTTGGTCAGTTAGCTGGTGTTCATTTAGATCCCTGACTAGAACATGTTGTTTGGCACATGAGGTGTGGCCTTCCTGTGTTGTTCAATAGTAACTTTTACTCCAAACATCACATGAATACAGAAGGCCATTTAGCAGGTGTACATACATATTGATATGCTGAAGACATGCCAAAGACGCATCCCTCAGACAAGCAAAACAGCCAACAAGTCTGAGAGGCTTTGCACGCACAATAACTCAGAGAGTATTATGCTATTGCTAGTTATGCAGTACATACTCAATATATAAAAAAACATTGTAAATCAAATGATGTAGTATGAAATTGATACATGTAGAACTTATAAATATAATCCTAACAATCAATGAATATAAAGTGGCGAGTACTCACTGTTCGCGGGCCTCGCGGTCACGCTTGATGCGCTTGAGCTCGCGGACCTTCCAGGCCTCGTACTCCTCCTCCTCGTTCTCTCCGTCCGTGTCCAGAGCATCCAGCGCCGCCAGCGTGCGCCGGTTCTCCTCAAACTCCTTCTTGGCCTCCTCCTCCACGATCTTGAGCGTGTAGCGCCGCCGCTCCTCCTGCTGCTTCTTGGCCTCCACCTCCAGCTCCTTCTGTTTCACCTCCTCCGCCTCGCGCTCCGCCACCGTCACGCGGTCCTTCCTGGCACACACAGACACACACACACACACATGCACGGTGTTAAAGGGACAGTTTGGTCAATTTCAACATGCAGTTGTATTGCTCACGCTACCCGTGACTTGTCAGTACCTGGTGATGCCACATTTTTCGGCTCAGCCCTTTCTGAGATATGAGCAATTCTAATGGGGGCAGCGTTTGTTTACATTTTTTAAAAACTTAACATAGGCCAACTTCAAATATTTTCCCAAAAGGTACTGCTGTTTGCTAGTTGTCTGCTGATGTTTTATAACCTTTTGGATGTTTTTGGGAATAAATAAAAATGTTTTTTTGAAATGTAAACAAAGAGCTGCCCCCATTACAATGACCAGGATCTCGGAAACGGCTGAAGAAGAAGAAAAAAAAATCTCAGGCATTGACAAGTCCAGGGTAGTGTGAGCATTACAACTGCATGTTGAAATTGACCAAACTGTCCCTTTAACGCAAACACACTGCAGACTACAGGAGCTCTACAGGGGGAAGTTGAAAAGGTTGACAAGGAGACAGCGGGCACTAATGTACTACTAGGGAACATTCGTCCACTTAATTTGATAATACCAGATTAACTGGAATATTAAGACAACGTTCAGAGACAGAGATACACAGAGGTGGTTTTCTACAATGATGACTGGTACCTATGACAGCTCAAATATTTGGGAGGAGGGAGGCGACGTGCAAGGTTCTGGCATTTGGGATAGCTTTTTAATCGGCAAACGTATTTTGCATTATAGTATTAACAAAGACAAACAAAACACTATGGAGAAGTGTTGATATTCAACGTTTCCAAAGCAAAATCGCAAAAGCAAAACGTATGACAGAGCAGTGACTGCGTACTCACTTGCGGATGAAGACAGGTTTGAGCCGGGGCTCGGCCTCGTCCTCGCTGTCCGTGTACTCTTCATATTCTGACTCCGATTCAGACTCCTCTCCTGACTTGCCCTCCTCCTCCACCTCCATGATCTCCATCTCTTCATTCTTCCTCTCCGTCGCGCGCTGGCGCATCATGGCACGCCGACGCTCAATTTCCTGAAAGAGAAATGGTACAGGTAAGGGATGGCGATTCAACATTAACTGAAAAAAATCCACATTTAGTGAAAGACTCAATGCCAGATATAATGGATCTGCTAGGTGGCTGTTCAGGTTTTTATGGATTTTAGGTAAAGTGCACCACTGGTCTGGGAGGGTAGTTGAAGATTACTGAAGAAGATCTATGTAAATGTCTTATGCATGCAGTGTGCAGATCCTTCCCCCCTTCTACATACACTATTTTCTGCTGATGGGTCAAAGACGTCTTTGTCATTCAGTGTTACAGACACCTTTCGCCGACTTTAACTGCAAAAAAACATGATTTTTAAATTGTTTCAAGTGAATGGATGACAGCCGAGGCTTTCTTGAATTCCCTGTAACAATAAATAAATAAAAAGAGTCTTTTAATGTTTTTAACAGTTACAGTCAGCAAAAGGCATCCGTTACACTGAATGACAATGCCATTTAGCACGTCTTTGACCCTGATGCTTTTCTGTTGGATGTGCACGCCTTCCACTACACTTTATTCAACATTCACTGGCATCCTTCACCAGATCATTTGAGGATTTTTTTTTTATTCTACACTGTGCAGGTGATTAAGATTCTCATTTGTTAATGACACGGCACACACTGCAATGCATACAGAAAGGATGCAGCTTTTGTGTTTAACCAATAAGATGTGTGATCAGCATTCACAAAACCGCACTAAACCTGCTACTAACAACAACATAAGAAAAGCCTTGTCCTTTTGCTAGACTTCCTCACCTCGTCGTCCACCTCCTCCTCTTCCTCCTCATCTTCGCTAGACTCCTCTCGTTCCGGGTGCCAGGTGCCTTCATCAGAGTCCTCACTGCTCTCCGCCACCAGCTCTGGCTCAGCGATCTGCCTGTGGCGTGCCAGTCTGTGGAACACAAACACGCAATGCTCTCACTGAATGTGTGTGTGATCAGAAACAAACAAAAAAAGGGACAGCAGCAGATCATTCAGAGAATATTCAACTACTGTATTCAGTGGTGAGCTCCATCATTCAGCAAAACCCTGCAAAGCGTCATGATTCAATTTGGTGTGTGCATTAGGCTGGCATACCTTTCTTCCACATCCTCTGACACGCGGTTCAGCAGACGCCGCAGACGGGGATCGGACACGTCCTCCTCCTCCATCTCCATCTCCGGCTCCGCATCTTTGCCCTTCTTGACAAACTGGAAATCCTCTTCCTCCTCGTCAGAGGACTCCATGGGGGCGTAGTCGGGACGCTTACCAGACACATAGCGCTTCACCTTCACCTTTTCCATGGAAATCTCACCTAGTGAAGGAGACGGCATGCTTTACTCAAACTCATCATCAATGTTAGGCATGCCAGGACTAACGTAAACAAACAAATAAACAAAATAATACGCAGGTTGTCCTGTCACTATATGCTGGGGGAAAATAGCCTGAGATATTGTCTGAACTAACCTTCATGTTTGTTGTTTCATCACCTTGTTGACAACCCTTCTTATTGGTTTGGTTTGCCAATAATGAGACAATATGAAAGTTATGTTGGTAATATGGCAAATCATTCCGATTGAAATTGAGGCCAGAGCTGTCACTAATCTTCCTCCTGGAACGCTGTCCAACTTGTAGGCCTACCCTACTGTTTGTCAACACAGAACGCTACTTAGCAAGCTCGGTACTGCTACCTGAAGATTGTAAAACTCACGACTAGCAAATCATTTGACAACTGATTCAATTAATCGTAGACTATCACCCCACTATGTGTGCAAAACAGGTGACAAATACAGGGAATTTATCGTTGAACTGTTGGTTTTCGTCATAGGCAGCCATGTTGCTAACAGCGCAGAATTGTTTACGATACCTTTTTCATTTCGGATGGGAATAGCTCCAGCCGTTGATTGAATCGGCGGCTGCTTCATGTCTCGTCCAGACAGCAGCGCGTCTCGTCCAGACATCTCGAAGTAAGAGTCTGATCAGTTATAAGAAAATAAAAAGGTTTTTACAAAAGTGTTGTCAATCCTAGCTACCGCGTCGTTTGTGCTCCTCCAACACGGGAAGTGAAATGACTTGTGTCAAGGGAACCGGATATTCATAAGTTCCCCGTAGAAACAAACGTCATTGAATTCGTTCCGCTACTACACATTCTGCGAATGTCGGGCACATCGCTGTCAGAGCTGGTTCCACTAAATTAAATTGTAGTCAAAAGTTATCTCCTTCCAGCTGATGCGGAAAACAAAAATGACATGCTTCAGTTAGTTTAGCCTACTTAATGCCAGAGCACTGTTCAAGTAGGCCTATTTAGACCTACTGTCTGTCTCGAAATAATTTGTCACTGGAAGGGAATTAAAGGTCACATCAGGTCTGTCAGTCAGCTCATCATCCAGGCAGGGACTGGGAGGGACCTGGAACCCAAGGCATTTTTGCCGTAGACCCTCACCTAGCCAGACCCTTCGTGCTTCGTGCATCTTCGTTAAACTTTGTGGGCTCTCACGCAGACCCTTCGTGCTTCGTGCATCTTCGTTAAACTTTGTGAGCTCGGTAACAACCATAGTGAGAAGGTTGGTAACAACCATCGTGAGAACCAGGTTACCCCTCACCCCCAACTCATACTTAGGCTAAATTATGATGGGCTCAGTCCACTGTTGCCCGGCCTATGCACTGATGTAGGCTATGCACCCATGGACCGCCCATCTGAATTGAGGTCCCATCTGTAAGGCAAAATTTGAAACAAACAAGCAAACAAAAAACCCAAGTGTCAGCTCCTGAGGACTGTAGGCTATAGCCCACAGGGAAAAAGCCATGCATGCCAGATTACCAGTGCAGGCCTGCATCCATGGCAATAAGAGACCTGTTTCTAATGGCAAGGGTTTTGCGTACAGGCCTATTGTTTTGATGATATGATCAGATAGATTAAGCCTACATTTATCACTGTGCCCAAAAAGATAGGAAGCAAGAGCGTTTGGTTCCTGTAGCCTAATGCGGCCTTTCTGAAGCCTATGACCTGTTTGGGTGCATGTGTCCATTACGAGAAATCGGGGGCCCTACTATGTCTCCAGGCAAAAAAAGGCCCAGTCATCCTCTGTGGGCTCCCCATGAAGTAGGCCTACCTATCCTTACAAATCACTCCATGACTTTGCTCCCCAGTACGTGGTCTCTCAAGCTCTACTCCTGAGGTCCTCTAGCAGCTTGTCATCCCCCAGTACAGGCTACAGACCTTTGGTGACAGAGTTTGCTGCCCCCACCCTCTCGAACAGTCTACCTCTCCACATCCGCCAAGCTCTCACTCTATGTTCACTGGGGCCTATAGTCCTTAACCCTCCCTTCCTCCCCTTTGGCAATTCCTTAGCCCCACCTCCTTTTGTGAAGCGGAGTGTATTTATTTATTTATTTATTATTAAACATAGTGTGTGTGTGTGTGTGTGTGTGTGTGTGTGTGTGTGTGTGTGTGTGTGTGTGTGTGTGTGTGTGTGTGTGTGTGTGTGTGTGTGTGTGTGTGTGATCAGTGGGGAGAGACAATGGTCAAGCAGGGTATCTTAGAGGGAGGATATTGGTCATTCAGTCCCCTTATCCGCCATTGCCAAACATATCTGTATGCAGCACTATGCAAAATGTGTTGAAAAAAACTCATATTTCAAATTTTTCATGATGATTTGTTAAACATTCTGTTTTTATTTTCACACCTATATCACACATAATATGTACACAAATATGATAGTAAAATACAAACCCCAACTCCGGTGAAGTTGGGACGTTTGGTAAACAGTGAATTGAGACGTGTTGGATTTATCAAATTAGAAATGAGTACATATGTCCCCTAAAACAATACTTTTTCTCGGTTTTAACACTTAATATGTTGTCCTTTCACTATTCTCCATGTAAGGAATGCATTGAATGTTTTGAAAATGATAGCATTTTGATTTTATTCTCAGTTTACCAAACGTCCCAACTTCACCGGAGTTGGGGTTTGTAGTACAAATATTACTTTACAAACATACAAGCAAAACTCCAGTTGAGTGATTAGTTCAAAGTAAACTATAAAAAACAGTGTAGGAGTAGCATTAAGACTCTCTCAATGTCTCTGTGACCTTTCAAAATCTTTTTATTTCATTCTTTCTTGCTTTG